>NW_022170249.1:8654201-8744807 GCF_008802855.1 Photinus pyralis
ATAGTGGTATTCAAAAACCTCAGAGATACTTTCAAAAGCCTTGGAAGGCTATCAGAGGCTCTAATCAGAATTTTATTTAAAAAAATGAACTTGAGTGTTTTTCTTGGCACTTAAGTTTAATTTCTTGTAGTTTGCACAGATACAAAGGAAAATCAACAAGATAAGTGCTCTACATGTAAAAGCTTTTTTTACATGCGAAGGTTATTGATTTGATGGTCCAAAGTACTGACTGAACACCAAATCAGATTAACTTACATCTTTTCCATATGTTGCGTCCCCAAACTAGAATAAAATATCCATTCGTTTTTCCTTTAATGAAAATACCCTGCACATAACCATTTTGCCCGTGCCTGTATATATTCCTACTTGTTACGTGTACGCGCATGAGCCGCAGAAGCGAAATGTGTACTCGTCGCGCAGAATTCGTCCCATTCTTCGTCGAGAACTCGCCAATTTATTGTCGAGAAGCTCGTCGACTCCTCTTCGTTTAGAAACCGCCATTCATCAATGGCCGACTAGCTTCGTCGTTCGCATCGATTGATCGATCAAAAGTAATTCAAGATGTCACTGCAACAACCCTGAACCTCGACCAAATCGCAGAAAAGAGCAATCATCGCCATTGCAATACCGTCTTTGTAAATAGCGGACTTGGAAACAACACGTAAGTTCCTTTGTTTACATTATCCTTTCGTAACTTTGCCATTTTCCAGTAGTGCGTTGTGTCTACGCCAACCAGATTAAACATACATTTATTTACTTTGTATTTTTTATAATAAACACGTTTACGTTTGTGTCAGTATTCTTTCATACCAATCATACGAGACATTGGAAGCAATTTATAAATAAATTACAGTCCATTCCATTTTATCATCGAAGCCCCTTTGTATGGTACACCATAGATGCAATTAATTTGACCATTATTGACCTAATGAAGTAGAGGATAGAACGTACGATTTCGTGAGAAGGTGTAGTATTAATTTTAGATAACAGTAGACAGCAAACAGACCACAAAGAACACCTACACAAGGTCTTCACATGCAGAGATGACAGAAATATACACAGGCTAGAACGCCAATAGGTAAGGATGCGCGAGAACAAAATTACACCTCTTTACTGTGTGAATCAGATGTTGGTCCACTTCTGAGCTTGCGCAATGCGCATTTCATGAGCTTACAGATTCGATCACTGAACTGTGTAATTTCTGTGAATCCAGTTTTATTATTAACGCTATTAACGGTTGTTTTATCTGAAGAAAAATCAAATAATTCGACACATGCCGAATAAAGTGTAATAGCTTTGCGGTGTCTTACTGCACAAACTCAGCGATGCACCTGCGCGAAATCAATTAGTGTATTTTCATTGCATTAGCATTCCATTTTTTTAGATCAGTGGCAGACACATACAGAATACAATAATCCATGGATCTAATTTGGCTGTTGCGCGCATGCGTGATCAGTATACCACTTTTATTAGAGTAGATCTTTCACAGAAATATTTCTCGAATTTTATTGATTAATTTTGTTGTGGCGCACATATCTGCAAATCTGGCATGAAATATTTTAATTTAAAAGAAAAACCTATCAATGCTAAGCAACTTTCCCAGAAATCCATTGTAATTAAAAACTCAAAGGAAATACATATGTCAAAATTTTCTCTGCGTCTGGCACAACCATTGAACTATAAACAACGTAACTGGAAGAGAAACCTGTATAGGCAGCAAGTGCATATCGTTGAAGCTGTGCGACTGAATGAGGTGGTGGTATAACTATTTCAAACACTCTCATCACGTTCAGTTTGTTTATTAGCACGCCTGATAGAGGCAGACAATACGACTGTATGAATTTAAGTGAAATAGAAAAATTATGGCAATGTTACTAGTGTGAGAGAGATAAAGATACCATCACTTGTCTGGCTTCACTAATAATATGCTTGTTTCCCTTCCAGTTACTAGTATATAGTTCAATGGGCACAAATGGTGTATCTCATTATTAATTACCCCAGATTAATTTGATTTAAAAACATTGCGTCACAATTGACCATTCTTTTAGCTGCAAATTATACTAACCTTTACTTTGTGAAATAACCAGATGTATGCACGGCCAGTCCGTTTTCATTCCCTTACTTTCGATTAACCGCAACACTTGTCCCAAACTTAAAGCGACGGGCAGGGGTTGATCCGACACGGCGGCACACTTTATTATCCTACCCTCGATGATTTCAGTCGACGAAGTGTTTTCGGTCGCGGTGTACCTTTTCTTTTTCAATTGTGGTGTAGAAGCGGCAAGATTCTTGGCGTCCTTTGCACGTTTGTCTTTTGCGGTAACACCGGCGGCCATACTTAGATCGGAATCGATAGTTATTCCCCACCACCCTTTCATGGGCTCCACCTTAAAGTTAACCTCCTTCTTAGCGCTGCCGCTGTTGTCGATTTCCACCGTTGTCGAAAAGGAGATGTGCTGCTCGATGATGTCGGCTAAAAGAGTGTTCGTGCCCAAATACAAAAGCGCCTGATTGTGGGTCTGTTTAAATGCCGGATGGAGTGGCAAATACGAATAAGAGATGGCACTGTTCTTGTAAATCGTTTCGTCCGCATTAATGCTGACGGGAACCTTTTCATTTTCGAGCAGAAGTTGTAATATGAGTCGACGCATGAAACCGGAGATTCCGTTTCGTTGTTGAGATATAACTTCGCATAAGATTTTCGCGAGAAGTGCTTGATTGTTTGAATGACACAGGCAGCATTTTGTTAGAAACCGCACACAGATCTCCTCTAGCTGTGTGTGCACCTCGGACTTTAAATTTGATCTCTTAGTGCAAGGACGTTTACAGAGCCATTGGAGTAGAGGTAACCAAAATGACGAACCGTCTTTGGAACCCAACCAATCGCGCATTACTTTTTCATCCGATATATCCGAAAAGAATTTAAGTACAGCCGTCACATTTTCAAGCTTTGAAATTGAATATACACTAGTTTCACTGTTATTATTACAAAATTCTAAAATTGCATTAGTTAGTTTTTTAGGAAGACCCGAATCCAACAATTGTTGTATAGCGTTAGGCGATCGACTAACTAGCGCGATTGTCTCTAACTGCTCGTTGGACAACTCCAACTCGTGAATTTCACCAACCACTAAACGTCCATACCATTCGGATTCGTTTTCGAAAGTTTGCTTAGTGTCATCGGTCATACTCTCAGAATCCTTAAGATCGTCCGAAATTGACGCATTGTGCCCTGTTAATACATTTGGTACTAATACTCCCATTACTTGGAGCAACGAAGAAAAGAGTTCTATTTTAATGTAGCACAACGAACATAGCAGGCAATCCAATGAGTGTTTAAGTGCTACGTTATTCTTTGTTGCTGTGTTTAATGCGTAGATTGTGTGAAATAGTTCGAGATCTATAACAGAGCCAAGATTGCACGAATCGCGCGACTGATTTGCTGTCCATAGAATTGATGCAATGCACGATACGTAAGCCGGATTGCATAAATCAGTATTTTGCAGCTGTATTGAAGTATGGGCGATTGATTTCAACCATTGTAGTAACATAACTATCCTATGCAGAGTGTCTGAATCCTAAAAGTAGAAAAGAAATTATTAGCATTAATCAACTGAAAGCATATCATTGGTTTCAGTTTAATATTTTTGCCACAGGAGATGATTTCCGTTTTTATCTCCAGAAAACAGGGAATCAAAATTCAATTTGGTTCACAAGAGCAAATCATCACCATAAATTGGTAACAAGAATATCAATATTTTGTATTTCAATATTCAAAAGTAATATTTAACCATAATTAGCTTATTTCCAAAATAAGTTTTCAAAAGATTTTTTAAAGACCAAAATCCCATCATTATTTTGTTTGCGTCCCCAAAAAACCATAAATTTACGTTTCCTTAATTTTATCTCATTTCTTCTTTATGTATTACTGTAGAGAAGAAAATTAAAGAAAGAATGGTACTTTATTTGAAAAAAATTTTTGTTTTGATCCACCTCTTACATTCTGTATAAAAAAATATATAAAAATCTTAGAATGTTAGCCACCTTCAACTATTAGGCTGGATGTTTACTATTCTAATACTTTTAATCATTGATCAACCTATATCAGGGGTCGGCAACCTGCGGCTCTTTTGATATAAAGTTGCGGCTCTCCGTATTTATCTAAAGAAATTAGTTCAATTGATCGAAATTCGCCTTTATAATTAATCTTATTTGTTTACGAAATCAAAAAAGTACACTTGCAGCAAATAATTGTCTAATTTGTTGTGACACTTGTTTTACTTTCTGGTATTCTTTTGTTTTTTTTTTATTCTAGCAGCCTACTCCGATGTATAAACACGTAATTAATTAATGAGTAGGTACTTTTGTGAAAAATATTGAATAACATAAAAACTGGGGGGTTTAAGCACAGGGCACCCCTTATAAACATTGAAGAGAACACAAAAGACAATCGAATAGGGAAATAAAATAGTGGTAGTTCCATTTGGAAAAGAATAGTTATAGCACTTTGAACAAATGACATTGAAACAATAAAAATATGCAGGATGTTCTATTTAAAAATATCAGTTATTTATTGACATTGTAAAATTTGACACCCTGTACATTCAAAAATAATTTCTGTAGATCCGTAACCACCAATATTTTTACCAGGTATCAGCTATGTAGGAAAAACCGACGCACTGTCGCAGGACCCTGTATATAGCTAAATACTATAATATTGAATCAAAAATTTTTTGTGGCTCTTTAAAAACTGGAAAATTTTGTAAATTGTAATTTTTGTACAAGTACAAATTGTGCACAACCCTTGTGCAGGTAAAGCGCATTTTTTTAAACACCCCTACGAAATTTCTTCCATAAATAAGAAAGTTGGCACTGCACATCCAACACAAAATCAAATTTGGAAAATGGCGCTACATTTGATTTTATTCCAATGTATCAAATTTCATTTGAATGCCTCCATAAATAAGAAAGTTGGCACTGCGCATGCGCAAAACGATTTTTGAAACTGGCGTTAAATTTGGTTTTATTGCAAGTAGTTATGTATCAAATTTTATTTAAATGCCCAATGGTTATATTTCTTCCAAACGCCCCAATCGCCCTTTGTAGGTACTTTCCCTTGACAATTCACTCTTAAGATATAAGGAATTATAACCGATCACAAGGGATCGAAGAGGAAGACTATGGTTAGTATAATTCTTTCATTGAGACCTTTCATTAGAGTACCATGAAAGATAAAACTAGTTCCACCCCCCCCTCCCACTTCACCGCGTGCTTTGATAAGAGGACAAAAAGGACAGTAGTTTGTAGAAAAGTGTTCCTTTCGTTGAGACCCATAATTAGAATACAATGAGATAAAATTAATTTTTAACCCCCCCACCCCCCTCAGGCCCCGTCGCTCACTGATTTCGAAAAAGAGTCGCACGGGAAAGTTATAGTTTGTAGAAACCAATTTATTTCGATGAGACCTTTCATTAGAATACCATGAAGGGTAGAACATGTGTTCCCCCCCATTTTCTAAAGTTTAACTTGGCACCACTAAAGGCACCAATTGGTTGTCGTATGTAAAAGTTATGCACGTTTTACTTTCAAAAACCATCTCAGAAAAATGCCCCCTTGTCTCTGCCTTCCAGCTTTCTTTTACATACTTTATTGTTACACCCTGAGTATTGACTATGCCTTTCAATCTTTAACACTATTTGCCAGATGTGTGTACACGCTGATAACCTCAAATTAATTGTTGAATTAACGTAAAATTATGTCCTTCTGTTTTGTTATTTTCTTTATGTATGTTAGTTGATAGAATCTATTTTATTAGTTTGGAACCTTTTTTAGCGCATTTCCACAAAAATAAAAAACAAGCAAAAAGGTTTTCGCCCTAAGGCGAGTAACTTCAGCGCAATTTCCATGACTGATCAGTGCTTCCCAAAAGGCCATAGCTATGTGTACTGTGATTTTCTTTACTTAAATATATGGTTAATTTCAGAGAAATAACCCCATGAATAAGAAAGTTGCCATTGTGCAGTCTGCGCATGCGCACATTCATCTGATGTTTACAATATGCGATACGTTTGCTTGCACTAAAAGAATCTTTGGGTAAAATCTCAAAGAAATACCTCCTTAAATAAGAAAGTTGCCCTTGCGCAGTCTGCGCATGCGCACAATTGATTTTTACTATATGCGATATATTTGCCTTCACCAGAAGTATCTGTGGTTAAAATATCAACAAAATATATTAATAAATAAGGAAGTTGACATTGCGCAGTTTAATTGTCAAGATTTTCCTTAGGTTAGCTATACGCTACCGAATGCAAAAAGAACGAACTTAATATCTTGAAAGGAGTAGTTATGGCCTGGGACAGACGGACGGACAAAGAAAGTTGAGACGCTACTAGTTCTTTATCTTAAGAGCTATTGTTCTAGTTTTTTCGCTATTTGGTTCGTTATGGTGTCGAGGCTTGCACCAAGGAAGGAATTTTTTCTGCGTTTATTGCTAAAAATTATTGTAAAAAACCAAAAAACCGTTTTTTACACGTTCCATAATTTTACACTTTTGCCGTTTATTAACGATCCTAGAGATCGTTTATAATTTTGTATTGCTGTCTGATGTCTGTCTGTTGGTCTGTCCATCTGTTCCTTTGTCTTTCTGTCCCTCTATCTGTCAGTGTGAACGATAACTTTGTTTAGAAATGTTTGATCGCTTTTATATCTTCGTTAGTTATGAACTGAATTGCATGAAATTCAATATGGTCATATAGCGTCAGCCATAATACGCAATGCCAAAAGTTGAGTCGAATCGATTCCAAATTCACAGTAGTGCCCCGACCATTTATAAACTGAATTGCAAACTTTTTTATTTATAAAAGTATTTAAACGCAATATGATACATAGGCACTTGGAATAAAAGAAAATTTAACGCCAGTTTCAAAATATGGTTTTGCGCATGCGCAGTGCCAACTTTTTTTATTTATGGAAGCATTTAAATGAAATTTGATACATAAGCACTTAAAATAAAGGAAATCAAACGTTAGTTTCAAAATTTAGGTTTGCGCATGCGCAGTGCCAACTTTCTTATTTATGAAAGCACTGAAATTAAATTCTTCTTATAAACAGAAATTGAAGTAGCACGTCAAAAATGTATTGCACATATGCAACGCTATCTTTCATATTTGTGGCCGGATTTTTACGATTTTAACAGAAGTTGCATCTTACAAATTGGAAATGAATGCAAGTGGAAATGCGCCTTTTGTACGATTACTTTTTTAACTTGTTCTTTTTTTGTTTAAGTGTAGATTAACTGTACACTATTGTTACTTTGTCCTGTAATTGGGCGATCAGCCTGTAGGGCAATAAATAAATAATAAAATAAATCTATCTCATTGTCCTCTCTTTTTGTTAAGTAAATATAATTAGAACGGAAACCTGTGACAAACGCATTAAAATGGCCCCTAGCCTCTTTTAATCACCTTTACCAATTCACATTTTCTATTCAGAAAACTTACCTGATGACCGCATATTTGATACAGCAATTCGCACGCTGACTGCACTCCGGCCGAATGTAAGAATAAAGGACTTTTCGCGGCACCGAGACCATTATCAATCTGTTCACCAACACACAGTCGGCTTTCCAACAGCATTTCGATAACATGCAACCCGTTCTCTCGATTGTGTAAGCTAAGCTCGCACAATACCTTCTCCAAATTTGGCAAATATAAACCGGGAATATGCGTCGGAACCAGTAACAAACCGCAACAGACCAACAACAGATCGGGCACCCGTGTGGCGTTTTCGACGATTTGAGTTTTCAGCTCGATATCGACAGGTAAGGTGAAGCAATGATGTAATAATCTCAACCAACCCAGACTATACTTGCAGTGGAATTCGTCTTCGGTTAAGTCTAAAACTTGTTGCTTGTTGGCGCCACCGAACGCTGACGTGCCCAATATGCGAATTTGAGATAGACCGATGTTGTTGGCGTCTCGCGGTTTGTAAAGACGAAGTTGGATACAGTTCACTACTTCCGGTACAGGTAAATGTAAGCGAATGAATGTCATGCCGCTTGTTGGTAAGGGAGGGCAGGCGGGAACTAAACGTGAAGGTCCATCAGACGATACCTACAAAAATGTAATACATCCTCTTATTTTATTATTTTAAGTTTACCTCGAGGGCGACAGCGGAAGGACAAGTTGCTAAGGAGCCTAAGTGAGGTTGAAGGTGCACTTCTCTCAGCAACACTGCGCTAGGAAGTTGTAAAATTAACTCGGTATGTACTTCTTCAGGATAGAAATGATACGACCACTGAGCAGTGCGCGCCCTTCTATGCGCAGCTGCGCTACCCTGAATTAAAACATCAGCAGATTGGGCGCTGCTGGATTGGCATCTATAAAATCAGTTCAGACTGCTGCTACTACTCAAACTACACACTTACTTTATTGATCCAAATGGGGCGAAGTTAATCAAAGACATGTTGTTTTCAAGGTTAGCTTGCTGCATTTTTTTAGTCGATGACGCCGAAGCAATGGCGGTACTTGCGTCGGATCTCGTAGTTGAACCTCCAAAATGTTGCATTACCATCGACACTGTCCCAGCATGTGATACAGTGTTAGGAGCATTACTGCTGTGAACCAGACTACGGCCCAAAATTCCAATTCCACCTTAAACAATGGATATAAACACAGCCAGCTCAATAACTTTTACAAATCTACCTGCGTTTAAGAAGCCGCTCAACGCTTCCTCAGTATCTAAAACTTGCAAAATAAACCATAACAGTGGCTCGCTGAGTTGGGGCGCTTGCGATAGAAACATTAGCAATGGTTCCATTATCAGTTCTTTTCTAGATGTTTTTCGTGCCAAAGCCGCTAGTGTGTGAAATACGGCGTCGCCTACGGTTCCAGGTTCGCCTAAATCAGCAAACGTGCTCTGGAATACAATGGAAAATAGCTCACGCGCAACATAACAAGTAATAATAAACACACCTGTTGGGAAATATTCGCAAGCATTGAAAGCGACGATGCCTTGCAAGCCGCAAGCGACTGACAAAGTCGAATAATGCTCGGATGGTGTTGCAGAACCGTATCTGCCAGACAGGGTACTGGAGGAATGTTTCGCTCCTGTTGAATTTGTTCTGCTTTACTTTCATCGGTTTGCGCTGTTCTGTACGGTTTTGTGTCCATTGCTTCCTGAAGGATTGTTACTTTTATAAGTATTACTGCAGATTTTTACATTATGTGCAAGAAATAGATAGCGAGACATTGAAAACAACAAATATGCATATTTTATGATTTGTAAAAGAATAACTTTAATATTGTAGTTGTAAACAGTGCTTATCAAAATTCAATCAACATTTTGTGATAACTAATAGTCCATGGGCCAGTCGACATGACGGTATAATTTGGGGGTACCAATTTTCCTTTTTACAGTGGTTATACAGGTTTATTAGGATGCCAAAAAACCATGATTGCCATCTCAAAGCTGTAGCTAATAGAAATGCCGGTCAGTCAAAGATGGCGAATGTTGAGTTTTATAAAATCAACTATATCTCTGGAATTGTTGATCCAATTTCATTATTCTTTTTTTTTAATGAAAGCTCTTTATATGTGCTATAAATATTGTTATAAGTATTGTTTCGATAAAATCAACTGTTAATCAGTAATTTAAAAAAATGTTTTTTTAAAAATTTTTTCCTAATTTTCTTTACTGCCTGTATTAATACACAATAAATGGTAAAATTATGCGCATATATATGCAGAATATTAGTGAAAAATATGCAAACAGTTTTGATATATATGCACACATACAAAATTATATATCTTGCATAATTTTTTTTTAAATATTGATAAATGAAAAAAATTTATTCTTCATGATATTTTTCGCTTGCTTTGAAAGTACCAATAACGTTTCAATAATCTAAAATTTATTTATAGAAATCTGGAAAAATAATAAAATTAATTTTTTTATTTGAAAGTTATCATGCTACATTATAATCAAGATAGCGTATTGCTATCAAACCACAAACAATGGAAACGTTATTGGTACTTTCAAAGTAAGCAAAAAATATCATGAAGAATAAATGTTTTTTATAAATCAATATTTAAAAAAAAATCCCCTCTTGTGTACCCCATCGCTTTACGCACTGTATGTATCATATGCGGAGAGATTTCACCTTTTAGTGAATTGCACTCTCCGAAATACAGGCAATCCTAGGCAGTGTTATACAACGTCGATATATCCTACATTTTTCCAAGTCTAAAAAGCATTACTATCAAGTGAAACTTTATAATATTCTCCCTAGTAATGTCAGGGACTCGACATTTTATTGTTTTGAAAATCGTGTAAGGAAACATATACTAAGTCATTGTTTTTATTGTGTAGATGAATATTTAAATACTCCATTTTCTCCTTAGCTCTAGTCATTAGTATTGTATTCTACTTACAACTTTGATCTTTGACTGTGATATTTTATTACTGTACATTTGTTGGTTATTTACATATTCATTGTTATTATATTTATTTTTGTGTATTTATGTGATGTTAGATTTTAGTAGTTTACGATATAGGTACATTTTATCTTGTTATTACTGTTACCACACATTGTAATTGACGAGTCCTCTATCCAATAAGCAATCATTCGGACTAATAAATAAATTATGAATTAAATTATTAAATTATAATTGTAGCTGAAGAGGCATGATCAAATACCAAATGATGATGAGATTGGACGACACTAGGTTCGTTGTAATTACAGATGTAAAATTGGCTCTTTAATGGTGAAAAAACTCCCTTTAACGAGTACTGGGAAAAACTTAAAGAAAGACTTCAGATAAACGACGCCTGCTCGATAAACACAGCACTTTCACTAACTCCTTCGTAAAACGTGAAACACGTTTCCGCTTAACTTTAGACAAGAACTTTACAACTGACAAGACTGACTGTCTTGCAATAACTACGCTCAAATACGGCTTTTAGCCATAACTTCAGCAAAGTTTGTTAATATTGATGGAAAGGTATATATTGTGCCAGATAATTTGACATAAATTATGTGAAAACAAAAAATACATTGGAAAATTGTACGTCAAAATCAAAGAGATGCTATTCCGGAAGCAGCAAAGAAGATGAAAACCCTAAGTTTGGTTTCCATATAACCTCGCGTAATTACCAAGCTTGCTCGTGACAACTACCATTATGTAATGCTATAATAACTTAAAGTGTACAAGCGCATGCAAGCTGACTACTTGTGGAAACGTCACTGAAGAAAAGGAAGAAGTAGCAGATTTTAGTGTATATGAAACTTTTGAAAGTAACGAAGGGGTTGATTTAGTTTTCATTAAATGTTAAGAGTTAAAAAAAATTCCGTTCGTTTACTTTATGCATTAGTTACTTTCGATTTTATCGGAAATGTAGTTATGACAATATTGTAACACACACAAAAGCTTTTATTTAAGAAAATGATGAAGTCGGACCAATAGTTCTAAAAGATAGGTATAGTCGGTTTTATAAAACTCAACATCCGCCAACTTATATGTGTCTAATCGTGGTAAAAAGGAAAATTGGTACCCCCAAATTATACCATTTCCTTAAATTTTAGACAATAAGGTGTAATGCTTCAGATCTCCTACAGTGGATTATACATTTTGAATTCAAGTAACATGATTTTCCTCTACTTCCATTAATTACCTGATTTTCAAGTATGATACACTAATTAGGTATGCAGTTCATAACCTAAAATGAAAGGTTACAGCTCACAATTTTTGATTTGAAAAATTGGCTATTTTATATGCAAAGGAAATTTTATTCAGCACTAATCATTACTGTAAGAAAGATCAAGAATAGATCACACAAATCAATAAAAATCGAAAGACAGATGGACAAAGATATTACAAATTATTGAAGTGGTTATTGCAGGGTGTCTCAGAGTGTTCATAACAGATACTTTTCCCGTTTAAAAAAAAGTGTTAATACAGAAGCAGATAGGGTCAACAAATCAGCCCATTTCAACTTTCACGTACGCTCAAGGTTAGATATCTCAGTTTTGATAATTTCTCAGTAGGATGGTGTAGTTCCCAATTCATTCTACTACAAAAAAAGTTTGCCAACGTTCAGGCGTGTATCTGCTGCTCTACGATACATTCCTGGTTTGGCTTTTGTCTGCTTTAAATGATATCTACACAGTATGGTTTGCTACTTCATTTTAATTAAAGCAACCAATTTTTTTCAAATACTCCAAACGTGACCTTGAATTCCGTACTAAAATTATTTTGAACAAGTATTTCGGATGTAAAATAATTTTAGGCAATCAGTATTTTATTATAGATCTACATTTTCCCAAAAATCTCCATTTTTATTAGGTTAGATATAACTCTCGCCAGGAAAGATTGCCGGTCACAGCACACCTTGTGTCGATCTACAATCTATGTTTTTCTTAAGATGCGAGCGACTTCCGGAATAGGATCGTGACAATGTTGAACGAAAAGTGTTTTTGTTCAACATTGACACGATACCATCCCGGAAGTCGCTCACATTTTAGAAAAACTTAAGATTGTAGACCGGGATCAAGTGTTCTGTGACCGGCAATCTTTCCTGGCGAGAGGTTTATATGATTGCAGAAGTATACTGCGTGTTCAGTTCACATACCATCTTTTGATTTTTGACACACTCTCTTAAGCTAGCATTACACTTGTCAATTTCTTCATGAATTAATTCATGAAGTTACTTCATGAAGAAATTGTATAATGTAATACACCAACTTTGACGTCCAATAAATTCACGAAGAACTTCGTGAATTTCTTCACGAAATTAAAACATGTTCTATTTTTCGCCAATTTTACCGTGAAGTTCAGTGCTACCAACCAACAAATTTTTGTTTATATCAGAGAGAGTGAGGTTATGACTATATGTTTATGTTTACATTTTACCCGAAAAAATGTCTAATAAAAACGAGAAGAGTAGTTGTGGAAAGGTAAGCAAAAATGCTTATATGCTAATAAATGATTACAAAACATTTTACAACTGTAACCTATTTTTTTGATTGGGATGGCACCACTGCTCCAATGACAGATTTGTCAAAAACTTCACCAATTTATTCACAGATGTAAAAACCAAACCCTGTCGTGAAGAAATTGACGACAATAAATTCGTGAATTAATTCATGAATAAATTGACAAGTGTAATGCTAGCTTAAGAAATACAGTTGCATATTTGATATTTAGTACATACTATGTGGTATATCATTTTACATACAAAAATCTGGTCACAAAAAAATTAATTGCATGTTGTGCCGTCAAATTTAAAACTAATGGGTCGTTTTTAAAATTACATTCCTTAGTATTCAAGTATTGTCAATACTTGAAGGTTATGTTTGTTTGTCATGGTCAACTTAGACGGTGAATGTTAAAACAGATCCGTTACCTTAAAAGCAGGTATTTTCAGTCTCCCATAAAAAATATTCTGTCATAATCTAATTCCCCATTTCTACTACTTACTACTTTTTTGATGTAAAATTGCGATTTCTTTGAAAGTTGGACCACTCTTTATCTTATCTACAAATTGTTAAATCGTGTAATTGTATGCAAGGGTGACATAAATACTCTTAAACAGTCACTGTGATAAATTCACCTATGGCATGTTCTTATACCATGACAGTAACCTTAGTCTTTGAATGAAAACACTGTAAAAGTGACAGAAATCCTAGATGGAGACGTGGATCACGCTCTGAAAGTCGTTTCACAGTCTCCAGCAAATATTGCAACACCTCTTCAAATTATATTGTATATTGTATTTTAGTGATTATTTTAGTTTGGAAGCTCTTTTGTATTATATTCTATTTAATAAATATCTATTATTATTATTATTATCTCGCTATCTGCTACCTTTACTGCCCCCCCTCACTGTTACTTACACTTTGTTCGTTGACACTTGGTAAAGGTGTTTGTACAAGTTTTGCTAATAATTTCAATAAAGAAACTAACAGAACGTCCCACGACACTGGTCTGTCCTGCTTGTGAGGTTCTGACCCCAACACAGATGCAAAAATTCCACTAAACAGGTGCGAAGTTGGATGTAATCTTTCACCAATGTTAACACACTTTATCCTGTCCACTTGCGAAATATACGAATGCACAAGTACACCTTTAAGTCAAAATGTCAGCATTAAAGGTTCCAAGATGCAAATCCCTCTTACCTGTACACTCGAATATACTCATGGCAATGCTAATATCGGCATTGCAGAAGTCGAGATACGACATACATTGTAGTAATTTGCATTGCGCATCTAGAGGCCCTTGTTTGGCGGCAAGCGGACCGGTCGGTTGAACAAGCTGATAAACCACTCTCAACAGCAAACTTTTCAACTGACTTCCCGGTTTACTGGTAGGGCTGACCACATCGCATCTCATTTGTAAACGTACCAATAAATCGTGTAGAGCTTTACATAGTGATGGTCCACCCTGTAAAAATTGTTATAAAAGTTAGTAAACATGCACAGAGTAAATATGCCAGAGATAGCTCATCATATGTTATAAATTGGCTATGACCAATGCATGATTAGTTAAAATCCAAAGGAACATCCCACAAAAGTACAAATTTTCATTTTTAAACTCACAAGATAGGTAAATATGAAAGAATCAAAAGAAGCAATCCGGTTACTAAAAAACTAAAAAAAGAAAACATTGACCTAAAACAGGAAAATACACAAATAAAGAAATAATTAAAAGAAATTGTGGAAATAATAGAAAAATAGCAGAAAAAAAATGATGTACTCATAAATGGAATTACAAGGGACACATATGACCGAACGACGAACAGTGCTAAAGGAAGATATGGACAATTTTATTGAGCATTGAGGAATAAAAGTATAGATAAAATGGTACCGCAAATTCGACACAACACGAACACATTTCTGGTAGAACTGGAGGACCAAGAAGAAAAGAGTGGAATAATACAACTCCTTCCAAATTTGATAAATATCAAGATGGATCCCAATTTAGATTTAGAAGCGACAAGATGGATCCCAATTTAGATTTAGAAGCGACAAGATGGATCCCAATTTAGATTTAGAAGCGACAAGATGGATCCCAATTTAGATTTAGAAGCGACAAGATGGATCCCAATTTAGATCTAGAAGAGACAAATGAATCCCAATTTAGATTTAGAAGCGACAAGATGGATCCCAATTTAGATTTAGAAGCGACCAGATGGATCCCAATTTAGAAGCGACAAGATGGATCTCAATTTAGATTTAGAAGCGACAAGATGGATCCCAATTTAGAAGCGACAAGATGGATCTCAATTTTGATTTAGAAGCTACAAGATAGATCCCAATTTAGATTTAGAAGCGACAAAATGGATCCCAATTTAGAAGTAATACAAAATAAGGCAAAACTGAAGGATAATAAAGAAACAAAGATTTTCATAAATAACGACACAGCAAAAAAAAGATGAGAAATATACGAAGAACCGCACAAGAAGAGAAAGTATGCAATAAATAATGTGGAATGGAAGTGGATTTACAGTTGTGTAAGTGTGTAAGAAAGAACCAAAAAATCATTACCCAGCGATGGCGAGGAGAGGGCGAAGAAGGACCAGGCAATAAAAAAGGACATGATTTATAGCAAGAACACAACAGACATACAACCGAAAACTAAGGAAGACGTAAAAAAAGGAGTAAGAAACGCTGGACCCGACCCCTATCCATAGTAATGGGTTGGCTGCGTGCTCAAACAGGCATACCAATAATCGTGGCGCAGTTCAGTTAAAGCTGGACTGTGGTGCTAAGGGTCCCTGGTTCAAATCCTGGTTCGGGCATGGATACTTGTAAATGTATAGCGGGTTGGGTTGGTAAAGCAGCCTTGGCTGAAACCCCGCCCACTCTCCATTAAGGCAAAAGGTTTCTTTCCTAAGAGAGGAGGCATTTTTCCCGAGAGAGAGAGAGAGAGGATCAATTGTAACCTGAAATAAATCTCATCCACGTCAATTATTGTAAGTCATTTTGAATTTTGTGCATTGTATAAATTAGGGGTCGGTTTGTTATTTTTAGGAATCGACCTATGTGAGCCCTTTATATAAAAAAATTCTGTATTATATTTCATTCATTCATAGGATTGAAATCCAAGCAAAGGATCCTGGTTATTTTGTTTCAGTGAGTGGGAATTTGATTTGCATTTAATTTCAGGGTTATCACCAAATAGGAATTGCATTTTTACCACCCGCACATTAGTAAGGGATTGGATTGGGGTAAAATATGACCCCCCCCCACTTTTTTTGACGGAAATGCCTGTACTTTGATTTCCAACTAAAGGGCTGAACCAATTTAAACCAAATTTGGTACACATATTCTTAGACATACAAGGAAGGGCTGAAAAGCTTTCGAGGAAATCGCGCATGCGCAAGTGTCAAACTCTCATTTCCAGATAAACGGCTGAACCGATTGGACCCAAATTCTTAGACAATCAAAAATAGGTTGTTTTAAGATAGAATTCCGCCTCCTTTCTCTAACAAAATAACCTTGATTGGTTTTAAGAGAAAACCCCGCCCCCTTTCCCTCACTAATTCTATTCCTATGAACTATGTAAAAAATAATTTCATTACTGAGCTAGCCATGGATAAATTGAAAATTAGTTGTTCATTCAGGAATTCTGCCAGTGCCATGAAGATTCAATTTTATGTTATGCAAGTGGGGTCTTTAACCCCTGTAAATGTAACTACCCCGTTACGCCACCAGCTTTTATTTATTTTTCCATTGGAATTTACAGTAGAAACTTACAACGGGGCAATAACAATCACTAATAACGTGGAAATGCACAAATGTTACGTTCGACATTTGCAACTCTTATTTCCATATCATGAGCTATCTACAACACATATCTGTAACACAGTAACTTACCAATCCCTTCTCCGAGAAGACCAGTCCAGTTCCAGACAGAAGTCGTAATAGCAACTGTGCAAAATCTGGGTGGTTAATTATACATAACGTAGGCGCGTATAAACCTAAAGAATCCGTCCACTGAGATGTGTTGGCTGAACTGTTATTGCCAGGCTGAAGCATATTGCAAACCATGGTAAGAGTTTGTAAGGCACTACACCAAGTCCTCAGCGATAAACCGGAACTCCAAGCAATTGTCGTAATTAAAGAACTGACTACGTCAGGGTCTAACCCGATGAAAGGATAGGCAGATGGATCAAACTTATCATCACAATGAACGCAGTTCAGTGTCAGCCACAATTGCAAAATGTGTTCGATGTTAATCGACGATTGTAACTGCAGTTCTTTAAAAAGTGAGTTGAAGCATGACACCAACATAGTTCGATTTGGTACGGCCACTTGCGCATCAACATTCCAAGGGGCCACTAAATTTGCTGGCCACGGAAGAAGTTCCTGTTCATTGTCAACATATGATTGGGTTGCATTCACATTTTGCATCAAATTATACGAATTCACCGTAACCAAACGTCTTAATGCGATCTCGGCCAATTCCTCCACGCCCATCTCTAGTCTGGAATCCATTGCGGACGAACTTGCGAAGTTGGGATGGAAATTTCGAGATGACTTTTTTGCATGTGATTTTCGTTCTAAAATGTCGTCTAAAAAATCTTCCAGCTCAGAATCGTCCGACTCGAATACGGATGGTAAATGACTGTTGGGATTATTACTTCCTGTTGTTTTTCCTTGCTTTGTGGCGGGTTCCGAGAGGACATTGTCTTCCAAGGCGAAAGAATCGCATAGTATTTCCAAGTCTGTAAGAAGGTCTGAAAATTTAATTTCAAATTCTATAATACCAGTTGCATGTTTTCAGTGGTGTAATTGAAAACAAAAAAAATAACTTAAAAAAAAGTGCGTTTTCGCGTTTTATAAACTCAAGGTCAACAGGAAGAACTCGTCACTTTTTCAGAATGTTTTCTACAGACCACTACATATAATCAAACACAAAAGTACGTATATAACATCGTAATTACCCTTAGTTCCCCAACTTGTGGATGCAGGTGATGAATCGGTTTCCATTTCAACGTCCGAATTTGGTGGCTTTCCGACCTCAACAATGTCCTGCAGTAAGCAGGCCAAAGCGTGTGGAGCCCAAGGCAACTCGGATCCCATGCATATATGAATTAGCCTCAGCAGTTGTTCCTCGTTCATTAATTGGCCCAATTGTAACTTCACGACGCAAACTAAACGTCCAATTACCTACACGGCTAATTGTTTACGTTTGGTTTCAAATGTAGATTAAGTTACCTTGCAGGAGAGTAAAAACATATCCGCACTGCATGAATGGTCCATCGCCAGCAGTAAAGCGAGCAAACCTTTGGCAACAGCTAAGCAGTGGATGGGGTCTAGAGACTGCACAGTGGCAATTGACGATTGTCTTCCACTTAGAGACTCGCTCGTTTCTCGGCGCCGTTTGCCTTGTTTTGAAGTATCATTCGATTCTATTATTCCTACACTTTTCGTGCAATCCTTATTGTAAGACTTGAATGATTTTGATTTCTTATAATGTTCCTGATGTTGTTTAAGCGTAGCTTCCACTTTGGAAGTTAATGACGCAGCTTGAGTTGAAAGTGATGCCAGAGCCTGCATATCAAACACAGCTTTAGTACAAACGGACACAATTGTCATTTTATATTATTACATTTTACAATAAAGAATATGATGCAATGTAACTCACACTAGCAAGACAATTATTGGGCGCATTTAATTATAAAAAATGTGCCATTGTTGCCATTCCGTGCGTCGGGTTAGTGCAAATATCTTAAGAAGGGCATGTTGGAGAATATAGAGAAAAAAGAAGAATAAAGATGAAGTGCCAATATCCCAAAATTGTTAGAAGAACTTAAAGTATGAACTGTGCCCTTTTCATAATAAGTAACTTACTTTGTAAAAAGGAGTGCAACAGATTCCAGTTAGAAAATGTGCAACATTGTTGACGGCACTCGAGTAAAAATGTCTTAACGCCCGTGTTAACTGATGAAATAAGAAAATCTGCCCAGGATTCTGTCGTCCCTCTGTTGTGGGGAAAAGTGAACCACAAATTTAAAGCTAGTTACCGACTTTGCAGATTTCTTTACTTCTTTAAAATTCCAACGTTGCCAGAGTTTTGGCAAGCGCTTTGAGTTTGAATAAACTAGATTAAAATATTGAAGCTTTTATTCAATGACAATAACAATATTATCTAATAAGAAAACAACAAGAACTGTTCTAAGGAGCATTATCTTTACATAATAAGCAATCAAACTTTACCTAGCTCCATATAAGGATCTGGTAAATATGACAACACTGTTCAACTCTGATAAACAAGGAAAACAAAGGGCCCCTAAGTATAACTGGTTTCCCTGTTTAAAATAGTAATTATTTACCGCCCTAGGCCAAATATCCATCAATATTTGTGGTAATTAACCACTTTGCAGTGTATGCAACACACCTTACATCAATTTCAGGTTTGCCTATGTAGTTATACTTCTTTAAAGTGCTTATTCAATGATTCAGTGCAAACCACTATTGGAATAACTCACTACAAGGTAAATTCATTTCAATTAACATTAATTAATTGATTTAGATATAATATTTGCAAGTAGCTATAATGCTATATAAATCTGCACGTGGTCTTGAAGTGTTTCAAAGAAAGTTACTTGTTTTAGCTTGGTTTTAAATTGCGTACTACGGGTTACAGTAAGGTCAAATAGTAGTTTGTATGTGGGTTCTATAAGAAGCAGACCTAAAGCTAATTGACTTTTATGATGTCTAGAATTTACCTTGTCTGTGCCACTTCAAGTAAAAGAGCTAGCAGACGACGACCTCTAAAATACCGCAAGAGACAACGCAAAATCTGGGGTCCTAACACTACCATCTACGAGGTCTGGGAGAAGGTGAGTGGTATAATAAGCAAGTGTATTTAAACTGGTCGGAACAAGGTATGGTAATTTCTTGTACATTATGTTCAAGATAAGGATGCCTATCCGACAAATCTCCTGGAAAATTTCTCCGAATGATTGAGCCGTTGTGGCAGGTGCACCATCCTGTTGAAACCAACTGTTTCCAACTTTTTTTTTTTTTTTGTGCTGTACATCGTATTTGTAATAAAAAATGCTACTGAAGTAGGTATTTTTTGACGGGCCATATCAAAAAATAAAGTATTTCTCAGAAACGTATTGAAACAGTGTCTTGTAGAGTGACAATGGGAAAGATACAAAACACAAAAATCCGCAGCGGCACCCTTATACAGGCTGATTCAAATTCGAGGGCCACCATGGGGGATCTCGGGAACTGTAAGAGATAGGTAGGTAGTTTAAATTTGGCAAAGTTGCGTATTTTGATGAACAAAATGCACTTTTGAAGGTGAAAAAATTCCTATTTTCGGAGATATCCTGCAAAAAACTAAATTTTGCAAAATAGATTTTATTTTTTAAAAGTAGCATCATGTAGAGGGGAAAGTGCCCATGATAATGTGTCATTTATTTTGAAATAACTTTTTAAATAACTTCAGTAAAGAAATAAAAACGATTTTGCAAAATTGCGTTTTTTTCCGGATATCTCCGAAAGTAGTCGAAATTTTTTAGTTTCAAAACTGCATTCAGTAAAACATCAAAATACACAACTTTACCAAATTTAAACTACCTACCTATTTTTACAGTTTCCAAGATCCCCATGGTGGCCCTCGAATTTGAATCAGCCTGTATACGCATTGGAAGGTATTGCAGATGTCACGACGAGAGTAAACCCACTCATTCAAATGTTTATTATCAGTGCCTTCAGGGGTTTTTTTGTAGGAAACATGGTCTCTTACAGTTTTAGTCTAGGCGATAGAGACTGTAAAATTGGCAAACTGGACATTTTGAGGTGGAAAAGAAAAAAATGGTGGAATATGTTCAGTTAGGTGTCAAAAACAACATATTAAAAATCCCACTCCCCAGACCCTGTGCTAAAGGCTCCAGCCACCCAGCCACCCCCCAAAAACCATGTTTTCGCCCTTTTTGGCTGATATCTCGCGATCTATGAGGTCTATATGAAATATTTTTAGCTGAAAATATTTCTCGTGAAATTTCATACAAGGTAGATACTCAGAAGTTAGTCTAGGTGTACCTCTTAGCCTAGGAAATTCATAAAATCATCAATTTTCGTAGCTTTTTGTGGTTTTTTGCAAATATATCGCAACCTTTAGGGCTAGATGAAATATTTTTAGCTGAAAATGCTCCTCGTGAAATTTCTTACAAGGTAGAGACTCAGAAGTTAGCCTAGGTGGTACCTCTTAGCCTAGGAAATTCATAAAAGGAAGCGAAAATTGCGTTTTTTTTTGCGGTTTTTTGCAAATATATCGCGACCTTCAGGGCTAGATGAAATATGTTTAGCTGAAAATGCTCTTCGTGCAATTTCATACGAGGTAGGTAATTGAAGAGTTGGCGTAAAGTCACCTTTCACCTTCAACTTTCATGTGTGAGGAAATATTCATAGTAAAACAAAGTATTTCTATGTACCATTTATTCACGTAAAACAGTATTTTCATATCACAATATTCACACATTCATTTATACCTCAACGCCCTCATTAATCAAACTGCAAATTCATGAAAAAAAGTATCACTTTCAAAACTAGTTGTACAAATAACTATTTTACGTGTATAAATGGTACATAGAAATACTTTGTTTTACAAGGAATATATCCTCACACATGAAAGTTGAAGGTGAAAGGTGACTTTACGCCAATTCTTCAGTTACATACCTCGTATGAAATTGTACGAATAGCATTTTCAGCTGAACATATTTCATCTAGCCCTGAAGGTCGCGATATATGCAAAAAACCGCAAACAAAACACGAAAATTGATGATTTTCGCCTCCTTTTATGAAATTCCTAGACTAAGAGGTACACCTAGGCTAACTTCTGAGTATCTACCTTGTAAGAAATTTCACGAGAAATATTTTCAGCTAAAAATATTTCATATAGACCTCATAGATCGCGAGATATCAGCCAAAAAGGGCGAAAACACGGTTTCTGGGGGGTGGTGGGGTGGCTGGAGCCTTTAGCACAGGTTCTGGGGGGTGGGATTTTTAATATGTTGTTTCTGACACCTAACTGAACATATTCCACCATTTTTTTCTTTTCCACCCCAAAATGTCCAGTTAGATGTCTTTATCGCCTAGACTATTTATCTTCTATACATCCTTTTCTACCTATTTTTGAAATACATTCGCGCGATCGTGATTTTCATAAAAAAAATAGATGAATTTTTTAATGAACCCTTCCATCTCCAAATTTTTAGAGAGAAAATGGACATAGGTCAAAAACCATGACTGATAGGTACGCAAATCTTAAATGCGTTGAATTCAGAATAAAATGGTGCATTTAGAAAAAATAGCAAATCCATTTAAACAACCAACGGTATTAAAGAAGCGGCGCCATCTTGAAATTTTCAATTCGCAATAGTCGATTATAGCTGTGAACGAAACTTCAAGTTTCTACTTCAACTGCAACTGCAAGTTTAAAAACGAACGGGCTACGTGAATCACCCTGTATAATTAAAATTAAGTCTTCTGACATAATTAATTTTAGGTTTTCGTTTTCACATTTAACTTTATTCAATTGGTACAAGGAATGCATATGTCCTACAAAACTGGGCACATTTTGTAATTTATTTTATTTTTTTCAATACTTTGATAAAGGCCAAGCCAAGGAGGCTATGCAGATAGGCATAGGTTAACACCCAAAGAAAAAAAAACAGGTGGGTATTAGGCCCTTCAATGATTTAACGTTGCTCTAAAAACCAGTCTAGGAAGTTACAAAAAACACCAAGGGGATTACACTGCATTCATTATAAGAAGGTAGTAGATGGCGCTGCGTTTGAAGACAAACACACACAGGAAAAATATAAAACGGCACCAAATTATTGTAAAGTAGACAATAACAATAACACCTAATGACACTGCGACAGTTTAGTTGGCAACATAAACTACCCCCTTACAAAATTCACCAGTCGTTTTATGTTTCATTGTAATACTGACTCGTGTTTTAACCAATCACAGTGAAGGTCAAAGCTTCCCTATGCTTTCTACCGCTACCTTCTTAAAATGAATACAGTACAGGTGACAATGGGTTGCATCAGGCCTCACATCAATAATAATAGGAAATAGTTGCAAATAGAAGGGTGGGGAAATGGAGAATAAAGTCTGCTTTATTTAAACAATCCTGACAGTAAAATAAACAGTTGAAGCAATTAATTTCCATCACCCCTGTGTACCTGTAAGAAATTGTAGGAAATATCGTTTTTGACATTAGTCAGCGATATGATAATCTTGGATAAATCAGTGTAATATGGTTGATGGTTTACCTTTGTAACCTTCATAGTAATTTTTGGGTTTGTCGTGAATTGCATTGTCGAATTAAAATTTTGTTAGAAGGGTACGTATTCCTATGTCCAACATAGTAAGCCATTCGGCGAATTTTAGTATAAAAATCTGGTAAAATTAAGACAGTAATAAGAAAACATTGCACTAAAAAGTGATCCATGCAAACAACCAGCCTTCACTATTGACACACACAAAAATAAAAACAATACAAACCTGTACCTGAGTAGATGTTTGCACAACTTTGTGAGTCCAATCAAGATTCTCCGCCTGCTGTTTATAATACAGGACCCTCTTTTGTAACTTTTTTTTGTAGGAACCCATATTTTCGATGCTTTTGCCGGCCATTTCACCCGTGACCCAATCCCAGCGTGTGGCATTCTGCAGTGACACCTTACTGATGTCGAGTTGTAATGATAGAAACAAAAGTAGCCAACCTAGTAGAGGCAAATCAATGGAGACTGCAAGTAATGACTGTCGATTGAGCGCCAACGGCTGCAAGACTTGAGCGATCACTTTTAACGTCGCGTCGAGAACTGAACTACGATCTAAGCTTTTTCGTCCCAAAAACGCCAACAAAACAAACACGCGGTCTTGTGGAAATTTTGAATTATACGAAGAGGAATACATCTCTCTGAGCGTTTCTGCGAGAAAAGTTCCCCAATATGGCTGTTTGCCGCAAGATCGTACTAATACAGTTGCTGTCAAAAATTGAATTCTCGATCCTTGCGACACACAAAGCCCTTGAAACAGCTTGTGGCATGATTCCAGGTTAATAACAGACATGGTATCAATGGAGAGTAGTGCATCCAACAATGATTCCACGATGCATCGTAGCTTGTCCACGCAGACATCAGACAGGGTGTCGATTGGCGCCTCAGAAGTATTTAATCCACACTCAATTCGACGCATAACGTTTCTCACAGTGTTTAACTGCCGCTGATACGTTATCGCTTCCTATAATCAGAACTAAGTCCAAAATTATAGTAACAAAATTTGCTCCGTACCTGATATGCGGTGAAGACTTTAGCATTTTCGCAAGTTGTCATATTTGACACACTTTCCTTCATGATATTCATATACGCCGATAAATGCGACGCGTTTGTAATGCTAGACGTTAAGAACGGATGCAGCAACTCCTTTAATTTCGAGCAGGCCAAACTGTATCGACAATTAACATCTTCTAGCAACATAGATAAAACATTCAACTGATTTTCTAAATCAGTGGTAATCGCCACAGAAGAATGCATTTGGTCATACGATACTTCTTCCGGTAGTACAATTAGATGCCCATAGAAGTAGCCCACAGGTATCCGGCACCTGGTCGTCGTCATGCCGTACCTGCCAACTGCAGTAATCTACAAAAATAATATGAACATTACTTAGAAGTGACCTGTGAATGTACATTGCTGAATTAAACTCCCTTTCAAACAAGGTGCCACACTTTACTTTAAAATTTTCGAGGGGGCGCTAGAGGGGGTAATATTATCATACTATGAACTTTCAAATTAAGAATACAAATTGACCGGTTTCGGTTTTTTTCCAATAGTACATAATAACGCTGAAAATGAATTTATTCCATACATATGGATTATGGACCCATTTACCTTTAGATAACGGCACAGCGGTGGAGGTTGTAGATCGTTAAAAACCAAATTTCTCGTACTAATATCTGAAGCCGTGACAAGTCTAGTCGCATCCACATCCTCACTTTTGATCCACAAATCCAGACTGATGGAAACCAACTCGTGGCAAGCAGGTATGAGAACATCCGTAAGCAGCACAGGCTGACCAAAGTCAAGAGTGACAAAACGGCGAGCTCCTGAATGCATTCGTTCCACAACGATCACCTGTTGAGGTGGAGCCACCAGGAGCTGTTGCCATGGTAACGACTGATTCGGTGACAAAATCTTATCAGCGGTAAACGCCGACTTGCTCTGCGGCTCCGAGTGCATACTCCCACTATCAGAATCGACAGATATTTCCAACGAATCGGCAACTGAAAGGTGGTTGTAAATGTAGCGTTACGCAAATACACAGAAAATACTTACTTAATTTGGAAAAATCCTCAGTTTTGACGTTATCTGTTTGGAAAATAACTTGATACGCCCCGTCCATTAGCGAAGTGTAACTGTTATTGCTACTGCCTTGTCCGTTTCCAACACTTTTACCCACGTGATTCTGGTACACTTCAGTAAAATCGGGATAGTGATGCTCCCCCTCCACTTTTTTAGTACCAGTGGTTTGAGTTTGGGGTACTGATACCGTTATTGGTATTAGGTTGTTAACAAAACTTGACCCACTCACATCAGCGCGCTCTATACGCGTACCCTCACTAGCTGACGCGCAGGTGAAGTGCAAAGGTTCCGTTTCTAACAGTCCTCTCACTAACTTTGAGGGTGCTATGTTCTTCAATTTTATTTTACCATCACCTTTTGTCACCGATAATACTTCTTTGGGATCTAAAGTTTCCTTATTAAAGGCGTAATTGGTGTGAAAATCAAATGGTTGTGTCACATTTTCACCGGCGACGACGGTTGCATAAGTAACCGCAATACTTGACGGTTTTATCGGGGGAGGCGGCTCGATATCGAATAACTCTGGTTCCAGTGGCGTTCCGAATAGACCGTACCGACTACGTAATAATAAGTGATAGGGATTGGTGCGTCGATTTAATTCGTGCGAGACATTTCCTAGGAGAGATATACACTTTGCAGCAACGTTGGCCATTTGATCCGGCTGCATGACCTTCAATAATAAATTAACGAGCCACTGAAGACTTGCTGCCGAATTGACTTGGTCCACGGAATCCAAAATATTCATGAGAACGTTCAGAACTGACAAATCGAAACGTTTCCCTATTTGCTCACTAATATCCTTAGCGCCGCTATAAACACAAATAGTAAAGTGTAATTCTATGTTAGGGCACGATGGAATGTAAACAGGCTATACATCAGTGGTGAGGCATACTCAAGTAAATCAGACATGTCTTCAAACACCCAAAAGAATATTATATTCTTGAAGGTTCCGCTCACATAACTGAAATACCTTAGATTTAGAACAATAAGAAAGATGCATTTCGTAAGGGTAATTCTCTTCTGTTGTTACCATTTATTTTAAATTTAATTTATTTAAAACCTTTCACTGGAGAAGGTTCTATTTCATTTATGTGCATTTATTTGGACCAGTATAGACTATTAAGATATTTACTAAAATAATAATCGCAATATTATATTCGAAGGGGCTCAGTTTGTTGAATAAAATGAAGTTGAGAGTATAATAAGTATGCACTTTGTACCATGTGACCTATTTTGGTTGAGACTGCAGTATATCTCAGTTGTTTTTAAAGATAGAGACTTGCTGTTTTTTTTTAATACCACAAACAGAATCAATCTATAACTACGTTTGTTTCTGAGATATAGGGTGAAATCGAATAGTTTGGCTTTTTGGGATGTTATCGTATCTTACCATCCATGTACGATAGAAAAAAGGTAAAAACTGCCTATTTTAGATATTTTTATGTAGAATCCAGTGGCGTAGTCAAAAACCTTTTATGAGTTTTTACCCAAAGTTCGTATTTTTTAAATGCAATGCCCTGTATATCTTAACGTCAATGTTTTTCCATTATTTTTCCTGATTACATTGATGTATCCCAATCTATATTTTTTTAAATTTAATTATCTTACATTATTTTTTTCCAGTTTCTGAAATGACTGTCACCCATTTTTATTGATTGGTATTGGCTGCCTTAGTTACCATGGGTACAATACACAAAACCAAATTTCCATGAACCATGGCCTACCATTTAAAAACTGTCAAGATTAGATTTTTATTTTTGGTTCATAGCTAAAAAATATAGGTTGGGAATACATCAATGTAATGTAATGTAAAAAGAATGAAAAAGAAATCAATACAAATCTTGGGAAAGGTGGTTTAAATATTTTTTTTACTACGCCACTGGATTCTACGTAAAAATATGTAAAATAAACAGTTTTTATCTTTTTTCTATCTTAACATGGGTAGCATGATACGCGATAACACCCCAAAAAGTTCAACTTCGTTTCCATCCTGTTATCTCAGAAACAAACGTAGAGAAAATTTTATACCTTATTCCTACATCAAATAATTTTTGAAACAATTAAGTTTTGTGAAATTTTTGAAAAGATAATATTTCACAATATAAATTGCCTTCATATGGCAAACAGGATGAATCCATTATTTTCTGTATTTGATGTCTTACCTAATACAGAACAATATTCCAAATTTCGTGTCATATTTCCCAATTTTCAAAATCAGAAAACTTAATTCTTTTGAATGGAAAACTCATTTTTTCTTTCAACATTGGATTTTTTCTTGGAAAATAAGACAAGTTTGTAATTACATCCCCACGTTAATTCAAACGTTTTTGTAGCAGGTGGAACAACACGAAAATGTGTGCAACAATTGCAACATTTTTAATAATTAGTTGGCTTTGATGTGACAAAAAAATTAAGAAACAAATGCTATTGAGTGATAAAACAAAACAAATAAATTTTCACCCTTTTTTTTTAGCTAAAATCATGGTGTAAAATAAGAGGTAAAAGGACTCGCGATCTTTATTTAGTAAAAGCAAAAAGTGAACCCCGAAGTGAATCCAGTTGATGGTCCAATATAAGATAGACTGCAAGCTTGGTCGCGGGCTATTACCCCGAAAAGGGATACTACCAAAAATCGCAGTTCGCCGTAATTTTATGTAAAAGCTGCAACTCGCGCAGCTTCGGTGCGCAAATATGGAACAGTGACGGCTGATTTTTATTTACGTTTTTTTAATTTGCGATTTTGGTGTATTTTAGCCGTGAAAAGAAGCAAAAAGCCCGGAGTATGTATTTCTATAATTCATTGCCGTAAGATAAGGTGTAAAAGAGGTCGACAGATAGAAACGGGGAACCAATAAATATGAGTGAAAATAGAGGGAGAGGCGCGTTCGTTAAGCGACTGTACGCAGAGCCAAATCTGCGCTGGTCGTTTTCGTAGAGCGCGTAGTGCGTTTTTCAAGATGAACCCTCCACTGGATGGATCCCGAAGAAAGAAATTACGCTAAGGGCGAGCTGTGTAGAGCGCAGTTGGGGGACCAATTGCAACTCCAAATCAAAGTAACGGTCTCACCTGGGATTCTATAGCCGGTCCGTGCAGATCACAGCTGGAGGGAGAACCAATTTTATTCTGATTTAAAGCAGTACCGAGACGCATCTAGAATTCCTGATGCACAAATCTATCGCGCTGTAATATTGCCTTTTCCCGTCGTTTTACCGTTTGTTGTTAATAGCTTAGTTATAGAATTGAACTAGCGTCGTAATGTATTGATGTATTACAAACTACTGAAGAGAATTTTATGCTCAAGCGCTATTTACTTGTAAAGACGATTTAACCACTTACTTGCAATTTTACATCAAGTTAATGTTGATGGACATCAAGTACCAATAGAATTTAGACTCACGCCTGAAAGATCTTAACATATTAACGTATTGCAGTTGGATATGTTTTTTTATTGTACAGTGTTCATAAAAATACAATGAATTTTCTCTTCACACCTGACGGTTGTTCATTATACAGTGTGTTTATTTCATTTATCAATAAAGTTGAATATTTCCTATCAATACGAAGTGAGTTTTTACAAATGAATGTCGTTTAACTATTTGCTTTACAGGTTTCATACTTTAATAAAGATTATTGACTTACTATTTTCCTTAAGAGGCCAGAAGAGGATTACCGACAGCTAAAAGGATCACATTTATTTATATAATTACATAACCGGAACCACTCCCAATTTAGTTAAGACGTATGAAGATTAAGATGGAGTAGAAGAAGTTATTGTAACATCAGTTACAGACACTCAATCAAAATCTACAGTTCTTGTCAGAACCTCTTTCAAGAGCACAAATATAATCTTTATTTCAACTAGCTAAGTAAAGCGGAAGAACAGACGGCGGTAGTCTCCGCCGAACTGAACTTCGCCTTGTAGAAGTGTGATATTATTATTATTATTAAACATTAGTTACCAGAGATCCCAAATCTAAATGCAAAATAAGAGAATGGGTTGGTTATATGGGATGTGTTGACTTTTAACAATGTCCAATGTATATTTGTGAATATTAAAGCAATTTAGAAACTTCCCTTACCTGACATAAAAGCGTCACCACTGTTGCATAGCTAATTGTGTGGTATTACAATGATTCATAAGCTTCGTATTGTATTTTAAAGAATAAAGATATACTTACTTGCTGCACAGAATCATAAGTTTAACGCATTTATGAGCCATACTTCTATTTGCGAGTAGCAAACAAAAACGAAGCAAAGCCGTTAGATTTGCTTCAATGATTTTCAAAAATTCCAGTTGCTGATTAGGAGCTTGCCCATTATTACTTCGATTGCGAGTGAGACGTATAGCAGCTACCCATATTAAAATATCTAAGGTGATGTTCTGTTGTTCGAGACTCGGCTGTAGCGAGGCGGTCAAACAAAGTGACTGAACAAAAATATTGGATTCTAACATCGACGCACGTTGGTTTCGTTCGTGAGGTATATCGGTATGCTTAATGCTATGTATAGTTATGCTAACTTCATGTAAACAATCACAGCCCATATAAAATTCGGTTTTATGAGTTCCCGTCTGGGAATATTTGTCCAAAGTGACACCCGGAGTTCGACTTTCACTTCTTTTACATTTCAAATTCGGTAGTTTTGATTTACTATTTTCTTTAGAACACACAGATTTTATGTGAAGCAACAAAGTTCGAATGCGCGACTTGAATAATTTTGGACTAGTTAGAGTAACACATCCTGATTGTTCGGTTAAATCGAGACACGAAACTATATCCACAGGCCCGGCTAGAATATCCACATTTTGCGATTGCAAATATTCGTGAGACGTTACCGGATTGTCCACCCACTGCAAGGAATCACAAGTAACCGAATCGTCTACGGAAAATTTAAAATCTCGCTTGTGACCTATGCTGTAAGTATTTTGCTTTAAAAGCGTAATTTCTACGTGCGGCGATGCCGAAGAAGTGTGCAGGGAGAAATGTACGTCCACGTGACCAATACACGCGGGCGAGGGCAGAGTCAATTCAAAAATGTGTTCGTCCCACGTCGTAGTGTCGGTTTGCAAACGAAACATTTTTGTATGTTGCTCACTATTCACTTGCAAATACGGATGTCTCCGTTGCCTCTGCGCCTGTTGCATTTCGCTCCAGCATGGAGGCACGACTGCGCAATAGCCAACTTTGAGAGGCTCAAATTCGCACAAAGTTTGCAAATGTTTTAAGTCGGATATGTTGATCCTTTGTACTGGTTCGTAGAAATAACGATTCTCATTGGCTTCGGTTATGTCCGACAGTTGCACTTTAGGAGGTTGCTCCATAGAAGCGCTAAATAAATCTTCATCCTCCTGATCTTCGACCGAGTCGTTATCCACGTCGTTTAAGGCATAGAAGTGTAGGGAACCAGAGCTTGTTGATGCGCATAAGCGTTCTAAACCTGAAGACAAATTTTAAGATTAGAAATATCATAGCAATGAATAAGTAATTTTGAAAACATTAAGGAAAACAAAGGATTATATTGGTGTCTTTGTGCGTGGCATGTACTATGATAAAATTAAATTTTGTACATGTCTATACGCAATGTTCAATAAACAAAACAGGGAAGTGAAAATACTAATCGACGTGTCCCTCAATTTCTCTACAGGATGAAGGTAGAAAATTCAACTAATACAGTAATAAAGTAAACCCGAGAGTAAACCTTATAGGTACGCTCCACGCAGATTTCTTATACTATGTCACTTGATTTTATCCGTCAATATCTGAATTTATTTTGATGTTTCAAATGGTTTTTTTTTCAATTTATAAAGGAAACTTGCATTTACAGTTTTGGTACCAGCAGGTCTTTTGATAAACACTGAGTTTTTCTCTCGCTTTTTCTGTACCGGGTGAGTCTATGATTGCGCGGAGTAACGTAATGCCTTGAAGATAAGATTTTTCGATAGAGTGCTTTTGTATTATGATATGGTTGAATATTCTCCACATTTTAAAAATATTTAGAATTATACAGGGTGCGCCCTCAAAGTAGGGCGCCAAAATGGTACATTTTTTAAAATAGAACCCCCTGTATTTGAATGCATTTTTGAATTCTACGTGTAATTGTACGTTTTTTTTATTATATGGTTAATATCCGAAAAGCTAGTAGTTTTAAAGAAAATTCGATTTTTAAGAAAAATTGGGCATTTGCAAGCCTCAGTATATATTGTCAAAATTATTACTTAAATTTTGATTCCAGGTTTTATATCTTTTATCCTGGTCAAATGAATACATCTACTATGAGACATTAAAAATATAGCTTACAGGGTGTTTTTTTGGTAGCTCCAAAGTTGCAAAACTTCATATTAAAAAATCTCACTTTTTTAAATGGAACACCCTGTATATTTTTCTGTCATCATTTAGCTCCTCCAAAAACCTTCAACTTTTGATAATAATGTCCTATACCTATCTCTGATAGTTTTCGAAATATCTTGGTTTTCCTGGTATTCTAATCTTAAATAAGTTAGGTATACCGGGTGACGCCTAGCGCGACGCAGCATAGGGATTTCAATGGTAATTTCTTTGTAGTCAATTACTAGCTCCCCTAATTATTTTAGAGCAAAAGTGTAAGGAAAATGATAAACAAATAGTATCTGATGCAGATGCAGCATACATTCTCTAAAAAAACGTTACCCTAAGATGCCTTTTATTGCGTCGGTTAGTTGAAACAGAATTAAATATGAAAATCGTTCGACGTCAAACAACGATAACTTAGAGGCGATGCGCTTGTAGTTTGTTAAAAGATTCCAAAGCATCACTGTAATGTAATTTTTTATTTTGTCGATTTCTACGGTTTTAATTGGTAGCTATCCATCTTATAACAACTCAAAACGGGGTGATATTGACTAAGTGGATTGATAAAGACACTAAACCTTCCCCGTATGGTATAAGAAGTATTTCTTTTAATTATTTCAGGTATTAGATTAAAGGCATTAGGTGACAGTTTCGACCCGAATATTGTTTCAAATTATAATATTTCAGCTTGATAATGACCTTCGGGTCGAAACTATAGTCGCTGTCACCTAATGCCTTTAATCTAATACCTGAAATAATTAAAAGAAGTATGGGGAAGGTTTAGTGTCTTTATCAATCCACTTATTCTACGGTTTTGAAAAATGGAAAATTATAACTTAAAGTATGAACAGATGCAGTATTTTTTTCTCTAAAAACCTATTTAGACTTTTGCTCTAAAATAATTAGGGGAGCTAGTAATTGACTATAAAGAAATTACCATTGAAATCCCCATGCTGCGTTGCGCTAGGCACCACCCTGTATGTAATTTACATAATGGTGAGGTGGCAATGCAAAAAAAGGCAATTTCTATCTATTTCGCCCAAAACGAAAATCATATCGATTAATTTATTTTTCAAACAATTTATTTTAAGTCCAAAAACTGGAGAATAAGTAAAAACATTTGAATACAAAGCAAATTTAATTTAACTCCTAATGCCATCCAGCCAGTGATATTAGTTTCATTTTTTTTTCATATTCACCTCGTTATTTATGTAAATTAGAACTTATTTCAGATTAAAATATAAAAAGTAGAAAAACCAAGATGTTCATGTTTTTACTATCAAATTTATTCTCCAGTTTTTATAGCCTTAAATGAATTATTAGAAAAATGAATTAACAAATATAATTTTAGCTTTGAACGAATATAAAAGATATAGAACCTGGAATCAAAATTTAAGTAATAATTTTGACAATATACTGACGCTTGCAAATGCCTAATTTTTCTTAAAAATCGAATTATCTTTGAAACTACTAGCTTTTCGGATATTAACCGTAGAATAAAAAAGACGTACAATTACACGTAGAATTCAAAATACAGCGGGTTCTATTTAAAAAAATGTACCATTTTGGCGCCCTACTTTGTGGGCGCACCCTGTATAATTCCAAGTATTTTTAAAATGTGGAGAATATTCAACCATATCATAATACAAAAGCACTCTATCAAAAAATCTTATTTTGAAGGCATTAACTCACTCCGCGCAATCATTGACTCAAGAAATGGTCCACTACATAAGGGGTGTTTTTTTTCAACTTCCAATGGGGCATAAAAATGGAAGTAATGTATTGCCAAAAGTTACATAGGTACATCTTCGGTTATTTTACAACATAATTACCGTTTTGATTGGGGCATTTTTCATACAGGAGGATGTGATATTTCACGATTTATAGGGGTGAAAATGGTACCTCCACGACAGTACGCCACTGTTTGATGATATTTATTCACCGACTCCTCGAATTGTTTCTTCGGTTATTAATTCACATAAATCTTACCTTTTTTGCTTCTATAAATATATGGTAAATAAATAATGTAGTATTCGTATATACAAAACTTAATTTGGGTAGATGTATGACAAGAAAAATTGGGAACGTTATGCTCAGATAAAGCGTCACATCCCACAAACATCAAAATCGATATGTTACCAGAATTAGGTATACCTTTAAATCAATAAATACTGTGAGGGTTTAGTTATACAATCGTGCTAAAAATATCGATACGCACGGGATCCTTACACCAAGCCATTTCAAACAATCCCCATACCGTTCAGGGGGGAGCGTGAAAAGGCACGAGCTTGAATACCAGTCTTTGATTATCTACCTGGATCACAAAATGGCACTGCTCTTTGAATACTTTAAACAGTGGAAGTAGACAGCATGCATTGTATGTAGGAAAAGGAGCCAATAATAGTGTAGTGCTATCCACAACCATTGTGTAATCATCCTGAGCTACAGTATTCAGACAAAGCAAAATTATAGCAATGGAACACTAAATATTTCAACAGTACTCAATTTCACATACAGAGATGGTAATGCAGTTCACAAGTCAATTTGTGCAGTTTATGTGCACAGGATTCAGCATGGGAAAATTTACACATGTACCGCTTCATAGCGAACGTGAACGAAAGTATGTCTGGCGATAACAAGAAACGTATCCATTTTGCTTAAAGCCGAACAGGTGACAAAAATGCAGGTTTACTATTCGTTTAAAAGGCTAGTGAGGTCGTCGCGTTCAGAGAAGAAGGCCCGTTTCGGTATTTCTACCTGGCGATAATTTGCAATAATATGAGCCTATGGTGGCTAAGTGCGAAACTAGACGGGTGTTTTTTCGCAGCGTAATCAATCCAGCGTTTCATACGCTGGAATGAGATACACACGCTTATATGGAATACACTATTGAGCGCAACCGCGCGCGTTTTTCCGCTGTAAAACAACTGTCACTATCGTTTATTTGGCAGCGATACATGTGAGAGACTATCACTTTTCGCAGAAGTAATACCGCTCCCGTGTAGTTGCAATGGTAGCGGAAATTACGCTTGCGTTGTTTCCGCGGGCGAAAAACTGCCCGTCTAGTTTCGGTCTTGGAACAGGTAACTGATGGTTACACCCTAGGTTTCTATTTCAGGTATGATTGGTTTGAATCCCAAAACCAATAACAAATTTTTCTTCAGTAATTATTGATGGTAGTCAAAGTAGTGGGACCAGCATTTAACATGACGGACTACCGAAATACCCCGGGCCAGCTACCGAAATCTGGGACAAGTGCCAAAGCACCACAGGATTTAAAAACTATGGTTTTTAACGTTTATTAATGCATAAAAGTAAGATCTTACACCTTAACCAGTTTTTTGTGCACAGATTTGAACTGTCATTGGGCTCCAAAATGGCAGACGAATCTGCTACCTTAATCAAGTACTGTAGCACAGTGCCTTGTGCGATAAATCAAATTTTGTATACAACAGCATATGGGAGGGAATTTAAAGACATGGTGCATTTACCCGCAACCAGACCTATTATAGTTAATAAATTGAGCAAAATTGATATCAACACAGCGGAACATTGGCATTTTATTCCCTCACATAATCACAATCTCGCGAAATTGAAATCGGTTTGCTCGGATTCGTAATAGGTACATAGGAACATTTTTGTTTTGCATTCATCAGTCAACTGTACCATTGAAGCGGTCTGTTTCCATATTTCTAAAAGGAGCAGCATTTCACAGGGGGAGATACGACCAAATTGTAACCTGAAAGGAATCTCATCCATGTCAATTACTGTAAGTTATTTTAAATTTTTTAATTTGTATGGAGTAGTGGTTGATTATTTTAAGGAATTTGCATAATAATTTTAATATTCCTAAAAGAATAGACCTATGAGAACCATTTGCATGATCATACTAATGTATTGTTCTTATTGATGAGAATCAAATCTAAACAAAGAATTTTAGTTTATTGCTTGTATTAAAATTTAGTATTTATAATTTTTCTGAATTTTTTTTAACTTTTCTGGGTACTTGTTCACCCCTTCCATTCATTAACTTGATAATACGAGCAAAATATCTGTAAAATAATCTCAAGGCAGAAATGTACCAAATGAACTCTGCACATTGTACATAGATGTTCAATAGATATAATTTCATCTTATACTTACTGTTACAGTATACCGCCGAAATGAACTTAGTTCCTTCCAATCTTGCAACGCTAACAGTTTTTAGAGTAGACAGGTCAATAATCCGCACTGCTCCATCTTCACACACCAGGACCGCACTACCCTCGCACGCGCAACTTTCATGTTTAAATTCCATCGACTCATTCAAATGTTCCAAAACAGGCAGCAACGAAACTTCAACAGGTTTTTCGAAACTGTTCAGCTCGCGCACCAACACAGGCTCCTCGTTAACTTTGACCATCTTATGCGAAAAATTTAAAGAGTACATCAAAAGAACACTATTCAGTGAGTGAAAACTGCCACCTAATACCACTAAAATGTGTCCGCCGTCAGGCGTCGGAACAATATCCGTTACCTCTAAGTCTCTACGATTTTTATACGGCTTCGGTAAGGATATACACTGCTCGGCGCGAGAGTAATTGAGTTTCTTGTTCGCCTTACTATTTTTTAATTCGGCTATGTGGTCGGAGATGCTTTTCTCATTCACTGTTGCTGTTTCTACGGGGCTGCTGCTGAGCTGGCCATTCATAAACGAATAGTCAGGTGGTAGAATTAAAGACGTCGCCTGGGCCGCATCCGTTTCGGTAACGTCTGGCAATACGACCCGTCGCAAAGAGTGCTGTTTAGTAGGCGCAATCGACGGTGGCAAAAAAATTTCGTCGCTCTCTCCCGGTATCAAATTTTGATACATGGACATTTGCTGTTTCAAAATGGTATACGCTTTCACTTCGACATCCGAGAAAAACATGCAGTCGTCCGAATGACTAGACGCCACGTCCATATTTGTATCGTTTATACTACCATCTGTGTCGTCCAACATTGAAATTGATATGTAGTCTTTGTAATCTTGGGAGGGGGTTATGTCATTGCGTTTATTCGACAATTCGTCGCCTTTTAGTACGGAATCTTTTTTAGTTTCTTGGGGTTCTTTGGTGTATTGGAAGTCGTATACGACAAGGTATAATGAACACATTTCAGATGAAGCTGGTAATTCATCGATTTCCATTATGTTTATCGACGACTGATCACTTTTGTTTTGATCATTGAGAGTTTCCACAAAAGAAGATTTATGATGAATATTTTTCGATGAGGAATGGCACCTTACACTCAGTCCACAGATGATTGTCGGCCTAATTCCATTTTTTGCAGTTGAATTAGATTTTGTTTGACACTTTTCGCCAACGATTGTGAGAGCGGTGATTTGTTTCTCTGCAGGGCACTTAACTATAAAAGAAATAACAGTATTAAAGAAACTTTCAAATAAACCCCTAAAGATCATCTAAAAAAGCGGCAGAGCACCTTGGTGTGACCCTACAGGGTCATTGGATTTGACCACTGAACTATAATTATACTGAAACACGCGCTCCGTCAATAAGAGCGATCCGGATAGGGGGATCTCTGTCCTACTCTCGCGCATGCATAGAGCAGTCTATTTGATATGTTTTGAATTTATATTAATGATCAGTTGCCCAATGAGTGACAGTGACAGAAATCCCCCTTGCACTATCTCTCTCGGCGCGCTACGCTTCTATGGCAGAGACCGCCATTGCGCATTCCAGTATAAGTATAGTTCAGTGGATTTAATGGGGTGCAAAGTTTGAACCGAATAGGTTCAAGCGTTTGCCAGAGACAAAGAGGCGTGACCCAATGGGGTCATTGGATTTGACCCATTTTCAATAGACTTACTACTTGTGGCATATAAGTCAACTGTGCAAAGTTTGAACCAAAGTTAAAAAAATAGGGACTTACGCTTGGATGCGCTAGGTATGTACAGGGTGGTTCAAATCTTGGCTTACCATTTGGATCTCCATAACAGTGAGAGATACAGTGTAGGTTAAACGGGGACAAAAGTTGCCCCTTTTTGTGATTAAAAAACGCATTTGAAATTGTTGAAAATAATTGAGATATCACCGAAAAAGTGAAAATGTCTAATTTCGTTTTCATTTTCCCTAGCTTAAAAGGTTCTATGAGCACTTTTTTCGGAGAATATATAATTGTTAGTGCTGTCAAAAAAGTCATATAGGTGTCTCTTTTTGGATCAAACTTAAAATGGAAAATCCCTCACAGAAAATCTCAAAATTTTCAATTTTAGAATAGCCTACCCTCAGATAGCATATTAGCTCTTTTTTCAAAAAATGTAACACACAAGGGGTGATATTAAAAAAAGATTTAAGTGATTCAAAAAAATGTAGACATTTCAAAAAGATTTCAATAAATTTTTAAAAAAGGTTCAAATGATTCAAACAAAACAAAAGAATTTTAAAAAGATTTTTACATTCTTTCAATTTTTTTTCATCGATCCGTAAATGTTTGTTATTATTTTTGTGTTATTTAATGAAGGTATTAATCTTTGCATGTCTTTATAACGAATTTGTGTTTTGTATACAGCATTTTATATTTTTGGTGAGTTTCAATCTTTGTTTTTGAAATTGTCTTATTTTACCTGTAATGCAGTCACATATTTGATACGGTTAACCTTTGGTTGAAATCATTTACGTTTTTGGTGTAAAGTTTACTTAATTTATGTTTATGTTTTGATTACACGGTCTTGACCAGAAGTGATATTCATATAAATTTTGCTCATTCTTTTAATATGGGGAAATAACCGATTCGTCAGACATGTGTTACTGACCTGATGTTTGTAACTAAGATTTTCTCCGTGAATGAGGAGGTCAGGGGAGGCAAAAAACTGTAACTAAATGAACTAAGACACCTAATTCCGTGATCAACATTCAACTGAAGGCTCGAATCCCCGAACGAGGGCGAGTTACATATCTCGGGGGTGAGATTATGATAATTAAAACTATTCGGTTTAGAATCTATGAGTTGGGATTCAATGATTTACACATATTTTGTCTTAACATTGAATTTGTCTACAAGGTCATGCACCAAAGATGAGTGTGTTTCGGCCTTTCTCAGAATCTTAGTACCTACTTACCTGACCCATTGTTCTCAAAACTTGTTTTTACCTAGGAAATCACCTCTCCAACCCTATATGCTACATACTTTGTACATACCTTCATCGATATCACTCCAGGTACCAGGAACACCAAAGTCTTGCGTTAATTTATCCAATATGTGAGAATCAAACTGAGTAACAAAGAAGGAGTGAGTTCGTTTCAATTTTCCCGAGACATCAAATACTGAAATGAGCCCCTCTTTGTTAGCAGTTGCAATCAAATGTGATACTGAACTGGTTCCGATTGTTTGCACCGCCACTCCTCTATAAGTAGCGTCGATCGCAGGGTTCGTCGCGAACGTCACAGAAACCGGGACGTTTTGCGTATATTCGCCCATGATGAACGGGCAGGTTGGAGAGTGACGTTCGTGTTCGCTCCAAGGTTCGTCCGTCCGCTCCCAGCATACCAAGCACAGAGAACACGTAAAGCACATCGCGCGATCGTCTCCCGCCGCGTTCGGAAGGTGATAAAATCCGGCTTGTGCCATTTGGTCAGGCAGAGCCCACCTGAATTGAAGTGTTATACATTTGGTGACACTGGAAACAAACAATTTTATACGTACTTGTAATCCATATGTGGCCATTGATTAAACGTTTCCCTTCGTTTCGCTTCGCTCGCCATCGCACGCCTATCTGATGCATTTGCTTGTTCGCCGACCAGTTCGGATAGACGTTCGTAGACGGCCGAAGCTACGCCTAATTCCGGCGAATGTTGTTTCTTGCCAATGGATTCGGTTACTGTACAGTTAACTGTAGTCTTTAATGTATCAAAAGGCAGATTTAAGCATACTGTGTTCCACTGCAACAAAATTATTGATTAGACCAGTACAATTAAAGTGAAAAAATAAGTGACACATCTTAAAAAACAAATTGGATCATTTTTGAATATTCAAAATATATAATATTCCTGCAGATATAACAGTTTTTCCGATAGGGCCTCAAAATTGTGATATCCTATGCAACGAAGCACTCAGGGGAATTTTTTAGCACACTACCAGCTTTATTGAACACCAGGTATCTAAGTAGAGGCGCTCCGTTACGAAGTGTTGTCCCGCAATTTCTTTAAGGAGAAGAGAGAAAGTAGAAGTACCGCGCCATCTTAGCCGATGATAAGGAAACCAGTTGCCGTATATAATTGATCAGTTTTATATTTGTTCCCTTAGAGATGATACATAAATTATTTATTCCAATACCGACGGATTTATAGCCATTTTTCCATGAATTGTTTACAAGAAAACAAAAATGAGGGATTAAAATTTTTTTAATCCCTAGGTATTAAAATTACCTGTTAATGCACAAAAATTAGGGATTAAATTCAATAAAACAATGTAGGTATTGGAAATTGTATAAGCAACACTGGATTAAACTAGTTTTTGTTCCCTTAAGAATATTAAAGCCCTCGGCTATCAGGAACAAAAACTCTTTTTAATCCCTTGTTACTTAATAACGGGCGATCAAAAATTAGTTGCTGTCGAGTCGCCTTTGGAAGTTCAACTTAAGTACGATTTCCCATGTCAACAAAAATTCCAAAGATGACTTGACAGCAACTCATTTCTGATCGCATAGTATACTATTTGTAGCCCCCGACGGCTCACAAAACAAAACTGAAAATTTCAAATTTCGTTTTCATTTTCTCTAGTCCGTTTCAGATGTCCGTGCAGTAAAGGAATGTGCATATAGCGAAAAAATTTAAAAAGCGACAACGCAATTTTCTTTTGAAAACCAGTATTTAAAAGCGGAAAATACGAAAAGTACGTTCCATAGCAATAAGGGTTTGAAAGGATCGCTTAGACAATAGCTAATCAGGGTTTTATTTACACATTTAAACTGTACAGGGTGAGTCAATGATTGCGCGGAGTAATTTAATGCCTTGAAGATAAGGTTTTTCAATAGAGTGCTTTTGTATTATGATATAGTTGAATATTCTCCACATTTTAAAAATATTTGGAATTATACAGGGTACGCCCACAAAATAGGGTGCCAAAATGGTACATTTTTTTAAATAGAACCCCCTGTATTTGAATGCATTTTTGAATTCTACGTGTAATTGTACGTCTTTTTTATTATATGGTTAATATCCGAAAAGCTAGTTGTTTTAAAGATAATTCGATTTTAAGAAAAATTGGGCATTTGCAAGCTGTTGTCAAAATTATTGCTTAAATTTTGATTCCAGGTTTTATATCTTTTATCCTGAGTTAAGTAAAAGTCAAATAAATACATCTACTATAAAACATTAAAAAAATAGCTTACATGGTGTTTTTTTCTAGATCCAAAGTTACAAAACTTCGTATTAAAAAAATCTCACTTTTTTATACACATGGAACACCCTGTATATTTTTCTGTCATCTTTTAGCTCCTCCAAAAACCTTCAACTTTTGGTAATAATGTCCTATACCAATATCTGAGTTTTCGAAATATCTTGGTTTTCCTGGGTTTTATATTCTAATCTTAAATAAGTTATATGTAATAATAGTGAGGTGGCCATGCAAATAAAAGGCAATTTTTATCTGCCTAGTTCAAAGCTAAAATCATATCGATTAATTTATTTTTCAAACAATTTATTTGAAGTCTATAAAAACTGGAGAATAAATTTGATAGTAAAAACATAAACAAATATCTTGGTTTTTCTACTTTTTATATTTTAATCTGAAATAAATTCTAATTTACATAATAACGAGGTGAATATGAAAAAAACATGAAACTAATATCATTGACTGGATGACATTAGGAGTTAAATTAAATTTGGTTTGTAGTCAAATGTTTTTACCTCGGTTTTTACTTATTCTCCAGTTTGTGGACTTAAAATAAATTTTTTTTGCATGTCCACCTCACTATTATGTAAATTACATATAACTTATTTAAGATTAGAATATAAAACCCAGGAAAACCCTCGGGAAAACCAAGATATTTCGAAAACTATCAGATATAAGTATAGGGTTTTGGAGGAGGTAAATGATGACAGAAAAATATAAAGGGTGTTCCATTTAAAAAAAGTGAGATTTTTAATATAAAGTTTTGCAACTTTGGACCAACCAAAAAAACACCCTGTAAGCTATATTTTTAATGTTTCAGAGTAGATGTATTTATTTGACTTTTACTTAACCCTGGATAAGATATAAAACCTGAAATCAAAATTTAAGTAAATAATTTTGAAAATATATACTGACGCTTGCAAATGCCCAATTTTTATTAAAAATCGAATTATCTTTAAAACTACTAGCTTTTCGGATATTAACCATATACAATAAAGAAGACGTACAATTACACGTAGAATTCAAAAATGCATTCAACTACAGGGGGTTCTATTTTAAAAAATGTATCATTTGAGCGCACCCTGTATATTTCCAAATATTTTTAAAATGTGAAGAATATTCAACCATATCATAATACAAAAGCACTCTATTGAAAAATCTTATCTTCAAGGCATTAAGTTACTCCGCGCAATCGTTGACTCACCCTGTACATGGGCGTGCAAATGGGTAAAACAATTACTCATGCACAGTACAAATTACAAATTATTAATATTAAAATGTATATATAGATATCATAAATTTATTAATAGAAATGTATTAGATCCTAACTGAAACCCTAAAGTATGTTAAAATGGTGCGCTACTGAAATATAGCTGCAGGTACATTCCTTTACTGCAGGGACATCTGAAACGGACTTTAGCTTAAATGGTCAGAAATGGACGGTTCCAGTTACCACCTTCGATGGGCACTTTCTTTTGGAAAATCTGAATCTGCTATCCGAATTTCTATAACACACCAAATGTAGAAACTACAGACTACTCCTTTCTTATTTTTTATGGACGCCATATTGAATTTTTACGGAATGAGATATAGAACAAAAAAAGAAAAATAATGGCATGTCCCACTCTATACCTTTACCTAAATTTTCAAGACAAATTTCAAAATCAAATGTTTTACATTCATCCACAGGTAACTAGATTAGAAAAAAATAACCATGGGCTTCATTTTTTTTTCAAAAGGCCATTTAAATATTTAGCTATTTAGTTTTGAAGTAGGTATTTAAATGCCCACCATTTTGAAAAAAAATATGCACTCAAAATTCACTGCCTCTTTTGCGGAACAATTGTAGATTTTACTAATGGAAATTGGACTATAGTGCATTAGAGACCGATCAGATGAATGGCCATTCTCAATCAATAGTCGCATACATTTTCATAGCTCACCTCCTATGCAGCTGATTATGTGTACGATCAGTTATGTAGCGTCAAGTTCCGTACCAGGAGAAGAACCTAGTATTACCTCATGAACAATATATACAAGAAAAATCTGGAGGGAAACCGAAATAATGACATTAAAAAATTTTTTGGAAGACCTATTATTATCTCTAGAACTGAAGGCCCAACACATATCAGATGTAGTGAAGCGGTCTCAATTGGTCATCAATATTACTACATCATCATTTTCGTTCAAGATAGACACATGCAAATCATTTTAATGTTTGTTCAATAATGCAAAAAGTGATCCCAATCCAAAATGATCCATACTTTGAAATAATGGTTTCTTTGTTCTTGTAATAGTCTAAAAGCCCACATAAGGCCAACCTTTGCTCATCTTTTTACCGAGTGAAATACATTTTTTACCAATCTTAATACATAAACAAACACATTGGAAATCGGTTGCCTAAAATAATTAACTCAAGACCTTAATTAAAATTGATTTATTAATCTTTCTGTCTGTTTCTATCTCATGAAGAGAGTGCGAAGTGGAACTCCAACGGTTAAAATTTTGATCACTCTCGTTCAGTGGATTTCAAGGTAGCCCCCCTACTATAATTGTGTTGTATCACCTAGAAGAGAGTTTTACCGCAACTAGTAATAAAATAATTCCTGTTAATCCGAATTGTGTACCGTTTACTCATTTTTTGAATTACAGTACAACCTATAGCTATACAAACAATGAACCATTTTGAAATTAGCAGCGTATCATAAAGGAAAGTACTTATTGAATGTTTGCATATATCGAGAAGAGTTATATCATGACATTCTATGTTACGATTTTTATTTTATTTTATTGTCCCTCTTGTTCTGGGCCCTCACCAGGCTTTTGCCTAATAACAGACTGACTCGCATAACACATTTTAGAGGTGGCTCTGCAGAAGGTCTTAAATTGTTCTATAGTACTCAGGTATTTACCTTACGAATTACTGCCAGGAAAATCTAATTCGGAGCAGCAGGCAGAATCTCCACCACAGATGAAAAATTCTTACCTCAGTCCAACATGTTTGTAAAGGAATGGAAATTTCCGGAAACATTGGAATTTTCCGGAAACATGGCAATGTTTACATATAGAAATTTCACTTACATATAATTTATTAGCTATTGATATAATCTCAGTATGTCTTTAAGGGGACTCATTTTGGTAGATTACTTAAATTACTGCTGTTCCAAGTTTGAGTAGTATGATCATTTATAAAAAAAAAGTGCGACTTCTACTGAATCTCAAGATATAAGCAGAGTACAGCTCGCCCTGACCTAACTAATTCAACTTACTTTTTGCGCTTTAATTCCTTTTTTCGATTGTTTTTGAGCGTCCAAAATTTTTTCCGTCAGCTCATTTAAAATCTGATCTACACCAACAACTCCAATGGTCGATAAACTCTGTTTTAATATAATGGCCTACAATCATTAGAAATTAAGGATGGACGATTGCACAATAAAATACAATACCTCCGATAATAACAATTCTAATTTAACATTATCGCTAGTGTTATTGATAGTCTTCTGCAGTATCGTGTCCAACAGTAAAACACCATTGTAATCTGAACGAACTCCGATTGAGTATCCATCGCAAAACAAAACACGATCTTGTCCAGGAATATAAAGGCATGTTACTTCGGACCCATCTTGAGCTGAAAGAAAACCGAACTTAAACTGTGTGTCTGTTAAAAAAATCGTAACAGTAAGAAAAATCGTACTGTTTTGCGTTCTTACTTGACAGGTAACTTGCTTGTAGAACAACACCCGAGTTAACGTCCAAAACGCGTACGATTCCTGAGTTAATACATATTAAAATAACGTTTAGTGATGGGTGGTACACAATTTTCTTAATTTCTGTCGCCGCATTTAAATAACCGTCTTCTTTTAATACGAAAGGATCCTCAGCCATTTTGCTACACACATCTTGAGCCATGGAAAATGGAAATGCACCATTTGTAAATTTTTGACAGATGACCGCTTCAGGGTTACCTTCGATGTCACCAACTGTTAATTCACAAAAATCCCTACACGAAACGTTTACAAATCTATGCACAGAGTGAGTCATAATATCGGTGTCACCTCACACAAATTTAATGTTACTTTTTGTTGCTTTGTACACAAAGTTGGTTGTTGTTTGAAGGAGTGGTGTACAGAATTTGCATTTTTATCGAGTAAAAAAAAATTCTAACGATTGAAAATCTGTCAATTACCATCAAGTTATAGGAGAAAAATACAGCCAATACTTAGGCGATTTCGTTTACCTATGCGAAATTTAGATGTCAACGCTGATATTATACGTAGAAAGTTGCAATTTTTTGTTATTCACAGGCGTATGCTTACTATCACGTATTAAAAAGACAAAATGGAAAGGTGTGACTAAATTATCACTCGATTGGAATAGACAAATGTCATCGCATATCACCTTTTTACTACCTTCAAGCCTTTACATGTTGTAAGCGCTAGTAGGTGTAGGTATAGTAGATATAAATGAGGACATGAACAGACGTTTTTCAAGCTACAAGAAACTTATTTACAACTTTGTTCTAAATTAATTAGGGGAGAAAATATTTCGATATTAAGAAATTAACATTGAAATCCCTATATAATATTTTATTGTGTTGTGTTTATACACTTACACTCGTCAACAAAGATAGGTGCGTAAACCGTTTCTACACCCTGTATTCATGTATGATCTCTTTGCAATTTATCAACATAATGTGTTAATACCACAGCAAAAACAAAAGAGTATTGGTACTGTAAGGGTAAACTATTAGCATTTACCAGCTACATAGAACAAGGAAACTAACACACACTGAACACTGTAGCAAAGCTTCTCTTTATATATTTACAAATTTATGTCCTAACCATATGTGTATAGTGTTTGCCAATAGCCAAATAACATTTAACTACAAATCTTGTCTCATGTAAAAACCAGAATAAAACATTTATTTCCTATTGGTAATGACAATTACAAACAAAAGCACTACGCATTTTCTTCAGAATCCTTCTTAAAACTTCCTTTCTGAGGCGGTCTGCATTCAGGATATTTATCGGTGAGGAATGTTCTCAGCTCTCCGTACTCCGCCTTCAATTGAATTCGAATTTTGTCGTGGTTTCTGATTTTCTCTTGCTTCTTTAAATATATCTCCCAAGACTTGTATTTAGTGTAAAACGGTGGGAATTTCTTTCGTTGCAAGATGACCCTTCCGTCCAAGCAGTACTGTGTAAAATCGAGTACCTCGTCGTGTTTAAGGTCCTCCGTTTTACGACATTCGACCGGCGAAGCTAATACAGTGGGAAAGTATTCGTTATCTTTCGACAGCTCCACCAGATGTAATTTTTTTTCTTCCGCAATTTGTTCATGAGTTCTCTGTAAACAAAAAGGCTCTTAGTAGTTTTTTTTATTAAAATCTATTCTTAGTGTTTTTTTCTACTACGGACATGAGGTTTTTAGACTTTGGAAGACTGGATAACTAGATTGACAACAGGAATCCAAAACAAAAAATTAAAAATAATTTTTGCTGTTTTTCAAAAAATTAACAAATGAACATCAGTTTAACGCCCAAAAATTTTAAATAAACAAAACCATTTTCTGGTGGAGTAAATATATAAGATATTCCATGCTTTATGGGGACAGATCTGGACCTTTAGTTTGCAATGTTGTCATGTAGTTTGACTACATTTGAAATACACTGTCACTGAGGTAAGTTGTGTATTCCCTTCCCTCTAAAGCCGAGTTGAAAAAAAAAGTAGTCTTTCCTAGATATGTTACCTGTTTCAAAAGACCTAGCATAAAAGCTTTCACTATGTGCTGAACATTAGTAGAACCTTCGACTTTAGCGTACAAGTCTTTAATCCCCACAACCTCACATACTGTTCGGATAGCACGGTGGCAAACTAGACCATAGCCTTCTGGTCTCTGGCTAACAAAAATTTTTGTTGCTCCAAACTGTGTGAAGAAATCGTGATAAACTGCAAAATGTAAGTTAAGTTAACTCTTCGCAAAGCCCTATACGTTACCTGTGTGATCTCTAAAAATGTTAATGTGCATTAACTTTTGTCCAGCTCTGTTCTTCACTTTACGAAGTGCGGCTGCAGATTCCACAGCTTTACCAAGTGCAAAACCGGCCAATCCTTTTCCATTACCAGTTATAGCAAACACAGATAGCCTACGTTTCCTACCAAGATTTCCGGTCATATTAAACACAGTTTTTAACTCCAATACTTTGGTGTCAAATCCTTCGAAACTCTCTACAACATGACATAAATGGAAGAATAGCAAATATCACATGTAGTACCTTCGCCAATGGGATCTGGAGGACCAATGCTTCTACCCGGCATTTTATTTCCTGACCAACCTCGATCTAGAGGGCTTAGTTTCGGTGGCCGGAGGTTACCCATTTTGTTACGTATTTCGATTAATTTTTTCTCTCTATCAGGATCTTCCGGTAGTTGCTGCTGTTCAACAAGCTCCCTTCCTCTTATAATGGGAGCGGTCAACCCAGGCCATAATATGTTTGCCTTTCCTGTTTATATCAAGACCAAAAATTTAAATCGTTGATAAATGAGCTACTCACCAACACCGATGATTTGGCCGCGATTCAAATCTTTAATGTTTCTTCTTGAAACCCTCTTGCCACGTCCTCTTTTTTTACCTGCATTACTGACTGACGTAATTCCTTTCCAAAGAGCTTCGGCAGGAACTACAAGTAGTTAAAAGCAAATATAAGCAATTTAATTACATAGAGGACAGTCTCGGGGACTCACGTTTGTTAAAAAAGTTTGTGGAGTTTCTTACGGAATTTCCATATATCGCACCATTAATAGCGCATTGTTTACTTGAAATAACATTTAAATTACATTTCGCATTTAAAGTCAATCTTTGTAAAGATTGAATAACTTTTATCATATTTAAAGCCATCATAAGACAATAAGGTTATGTATAGAATTGAGTACTTTAAATGCTTTAAACTAATACAATGATGTTACATTCGGCCTACTAAAATCAATTCGACCTATTATTATTTAACCAACCTACAACGGCTATTTTCTCTTTAGACCATGTAGTACTTGGACTGTTATTACTTTATTAGCCGGATTGGCCCTATGCTATCCATACAAAATAGGTCGTCGGGGTAAAGGGCATTGTAGAGCATGTGAACTCAGGGTAAACTAAACTAAAGTCGTATGAACACCACTCGAATGGGGAAAAAACAACTTCCATAGCAACCACGTACTGCGGGAAGTTTTAAATATGTACTACCTTAGTATCACGGCATGGCATGTAGGCAACCAACAACACGCGACAAACTGGAGTTGTTTTTACAGTCTTTAAAGTGTTACCACCCTGATAGCTGATACAATGGCCCATATGAATAAAAGGGAGCATATGCTTAGGTATACTTGCCAAATTCGAAGTAAATACTCGTAAGTGCCCCTTCACACTGGGCTGCTCAGCAGCTTTGCATTGCGTCCCGTCCCGCTGCTCAGCAGCGCTGATTGTCGCTCAGTGTGAAGGGGCACGAGTACCAATGTATAAGCATATGCTCCCTTTTATTCATATGGGCCAATGTTAATACTCCAACCTTGTCGTCTTTGCTAAACATCTTTGTATTAAAAAATCACAATTTGATGGTAATAATATAAATAAAGACTAATAGCTAGCCCTAATTTGACATTAAATAATCAAGTTACTATTTTCATAACAGACGCAGATTATCATTGAAAAAAATCCTGTAGTGTTGGTTGCCTATTATATGCATCTAGTCCATGCATTTGATCCGTTTTTTTAAGTAAAATAGCCCATATGTATACATTTTTTATATTTATTGTTCTAGTTTTACAAAATAAAATTGTTTACAAATGTCAAGGATAATGTGTAATATATATCTATGTGTGTAAAACAATAAATTAAAAAACTACTTTATTTGAGAATTCTACCGTTTTTGTTGTCTCCACATTCATGCATAACTGGTTAGCGGTAAATCAATCACAGATTTTCTTTGACTATTTCTATATGATTTTGGATGTTTCCACGATGCCACCACTCAATTTTGGTACTGTGGTATCGTCAGCAAATAAGGTCAGGCGGGCATCAGGCACGGCATTGCTTATCTCATAGGTATACAAGGAACAGAATCGGCCCTAAAATTGAACCTTGCGGTACCCTTTTTGTCACGTTTTTAAAACTGGATGTAGAACCCCCCACATATTGTACGTACACTGCTTTCTACCATGCAAATACGATCGAATAAGTTTTGCACATAAGAGCATCAAAACCGTAGTGAATAAGCTTATTTACAAGAATTTCGTAGGTAACGTAAATTGAAACAATGCTTAAATTTGCTTCGAACTAACAAAACAATTAAGCACAGCACTATTAAGTAAGTACAGTATCGACAACATCCGCGACCTAGCGATAACGGTCGAGTACGACACCATAAATCCAATCAGTGATCAGAGATCAGTGAGCGATGGGGCTGGGGGGGGGGGGTTAAAAGTTCATTTTGTCTCATTGTATTCTAATTAAAGGTCTCAAAAGAACCGATTTCTACCAACGACTGCTCTTCTTTCTGTTCCCTTATCGAAGTACGGGGTGGAGGGGGGGAGTGGAACTAGTTTTATTCTTCATGGTAGGTACTCTAATGAAAGGTCTCAACGAAAGGAATTAATTTCTACCAACCATAGCCCTCCTCCTCGATCTCTTATCGTGATCGGGTATATGCCCTTATACCTCAAGAACGGATTGTCGGAAGAGGGTACTCACAACAAATGAGACGATTGAAACGTCTGCTATTTCTGTTAAAAAAAGATGCGCTTTATCTGTACAAGATTAGACAAAATCAAATTCGTCTAAGAACGAGACTTTCATTCTCAAAGCTCAAATCGTGTGAAAATCGTGAATTCTAATACCATCATTTATATGTGTGTAGGTAGGTACAGGTAGTCATTGAGTTTAATATAATGTAAAGTCAATGGTAGTAGGTGCGTAGTAGGTACATATCTTGGAATTAGGTACCTACCTATCTACTAACACAATAGCTATCTATCCTATGCTAATACCTATACTTAACTATGGTTTACCAGTATATTCAATGAGTCAATGTGATACAACGCAACAGAAAGCATTGGAAGCCTATATATGTATAATGCAGTAAAGCAGAAATTGGGGGTTCCTAGATCGAACTCGGCGTATTTACTTTCCACTCATCTTTGTTTTAGCTGCTTTATTGCGAATCTCAAAGTCAATATTTAGGTAGAGAGCTTTTCTAATACTCATTTCCAATATAGTATTATCATTACCGGGCTCTATTTACGTACCCCATAACACTGTAATAAATGTTTGTCATTTAATTAGTTTAACTTTTTCATGTTTGATTTGATACAAATAGTAGCTGAAAGCTTGCCTGCCAAATATATACTTTGCCAAATATATAGGTACTTTGCGTAAAAACAAAACTATACAGTACAGGTTAAGTCATTTTGTAAGGATGTAGATAATAAGTATGATACTTACGATCCTACGAAAATGGGCTCGTCGTATTGATATTAATTTTTTGTGAAAGCGTTTCGAAATTGACAAATTTTGATATTGATTAGAATTTCGAAATGACACTCTTTTAGGCACTAGTGCGTAAATGTGAAAGTTTTAGGCACTAGTGCCTAAAAATAAAAATGAAACATTAAAATAAATTTTGTCGTAGGTCTTTTCGTATAAATGTTTCGATTTTTCGGGTACTAACGTGGATAGTGCAGCTTCAGCAGCTTGTTCAATATCCAAAGACTCGTCAATATCACTCATTTGAAGTAATTTTTTCGCAAAACTTTGCGGGAAAGACGGCAACACGCTACGTTCAATCTTAACGTCACACTAATGTATAAACATTGCCTTAGGCTGGTCGTCCATTGGAAGCGAAAACAAGCGGCTTTGAGCTTACGCGACACGAGCGTCAACACGCGACTACGCGCGGCAGATCCTAAATATTGTATTTTAATGTAACCTCGTCCACTGAAAGCAAGTTTGAGCGGGCGGCTATGAGCGTAATCGTGCGCGCGCTACAGTTCCGAGCAGAATGGGATTTACGCTCGTAGCCGCTTGACGCATCTGTCTGCAAAAAATATCTGCTGAAAAAGAAAGTGCCAAAAAAGGAATTGAAACGAAGAAATCTTCTGATAAGAAGGTGAACAATGCAATGAATCATGGTGATGCCTCAAAAACAAATCAGGGGAAGAGCAAGGACACTACTGTCAGTGAAACAGCTTGCAATGGACGACCCCTGTAGCACAACATCGCGTATCTTATAGCCGCTTGTTGACGCTCGTATCGCGTACGCTCGAAGCCGCTTGTTTTCGCTTCCAGTGGACGACCAGCCTTAGAATCAGATTGCCTGCCTACTTTTCAAAATGTTTAAAAATACTAATAAAATTATAAAACTATCAAATTCTCCGCTTTCACAAAAAATCTTGTAGGTATATAATTCGTTACGAAACGATGTCTTTTAGTCACTAGACGTGTTGTCCAACTCGGCTTTGCCTCGTTAGACAATTTTCACGTCGCGTGCCTAAAAGACACTCATTTCGCAACTTATTGTATAAATAGCTATTTTAGCATTTACCTACCTATTGTAACGTATGTACGTGCCCCGGTAAAATTGGAAGACGACAAGCACCTCTTCTAGGAGACCAGAAGAGTAACGTAATTTTGACTTGTTTGAATATTTTGTTGGCGCATACGAGACGCAAAAAAATGAAAGTAGGTAAAATTGGTTGCATATATCTTAAGGGGATTTGACTTGCATATTTAAGAATTGAATATAGGAGATTTGCATGTTCAGAGTAAAAATTTATGCACTGTGTGTTAGTAGACATGGAATAGTAATAACGAATCTAAGTTTTCAACCTCGAAAGACTTTCGGATCACTGCTAAGTACTTGCAAACTATGACATTTTCGAACATTTTCACTTTTTGTAAGTTGTTATCAACAAGAACCTGTTTTACGGCAAAAGTCACAAAGAAGGTACACTTTTAAGGCGGCTAGGGACAGGCCATTCAAAATTTAAGCTGCGCCTACGCAAATAATTATATAGGCAACCAATCGTGCAATTCGACAAGTTTCACCAGGCATAAGCTACCTGCAAATGACCTCATCTTCCTACAATAAAACCAGATTCCAGACCCTCATTATCGGCTATTCAACAAAAGTAACTGATTTATGGAATTTTAACTTTCTCTGATGTTTTACAGTTTTACTAATACTGGAAACCTTTGAATATAGAATAGGAAATCAAAGCTGAAAGCTCTACATACCTATATAAAAATATTACTAATGTATTACTTTCTAAGATATCATTCCTACTTACTTCCTATATAGGGATTTACAATAATGACTTTTGAGATTTGGACTTGGGTAATGAAGGGAACAATTTCCGAAACAAGAAAAACTGGTCTTCAATTTTTGTGGTTCATAGCACAAATTTATTTAAACAATTATCACATCCAATCAAACTACGGCCCCATAGATTTCTAAATTTATATGATAACGATTTTCACAGGTGCGCGGATGTAAGAATGGTACTTTTCTTCAATTAGATGAACAGTTTTCGATATTTCGCATGGCTTCCGCAATGTAGCCCGGTATTTGCTGCGTTTTCAACCTTCCCCCATTTATCAAATTATATATCTGAATTCTGATCTAATTTACAACAAAATAAATGACTCATTTTTCATTACAAAAAATGTTTTAATAGATTTTCGGAAATTTTCCAATTCCAACACGACATTCGCCTGATGCTTTACGAAAATAGTTTATTTGGCTAGCCGTCAAACCTACAGTGGAATTATCAAAAGCATAGGTAGATTAAAAAATTATCAAAGTCGTGTGGGATCGAAGAGAGATCAGCGCATTTTTGTGTGGCAGATCAGTATTCTATTAGCCATTAGATCTTATCGCAAGCTAACACATTCCCTTTGTCGGTACCCGTTTCCGACGTCTCGTTCACCCACAATTCGCATTTAGATGAATTTTGCTAAAAACTCTCCACAAAATAGTTCTCAATGTTTGGGGCACTTCTCATAGCTCTATTAGCCACACGAGAAAGAGAGATCGCGATTCGAGCTTTCAGAAACAAAATTCGCAGAGGAAGATACCTTTTGGGCGCCCTAAGTCAACTACCCCTTGCAGACGTGCGCCTTGTAAAATGAGGTTAATTTCGTACCCAGGAAAAAAAACAAATTTTCGCCACGCAGTTGTTGTGCCCGTTTACAAGATCTTTCCAACGGCACCATTTTGAAAACAATCTGAAAACTGATGGTGGAGTAAAAACTTCAAACGCAAATTGGGGATGCACGGGACGTCGGACGCGAGTACCGACGAAGGGAATGTGGTAGCTCTCGACAAGATCTCACACGAGGACTTTGACAGTTTTTTACTAACGACATGCTGAAATAAAAAATTATCACTTGTAATACTACTAGTGCTTGCTATTTTCGGAAACTTCTCGAGCTCACAAATATTTGAACTTTCGCAATATATTCGTGAGCAAGAAAAAAATTCTATTCAAGCACTGTGGTATTCGGTAAGAAAATTTCACACCATAATGACCAGCAACGAAAAAGTGACGTTTTATGTCAAAACATTATTACCTTTTTACGTTAAAAAATTGAGGATAAATTCCTTGGTTGCCATGGAAATGTGACACGAAATCCGCATTTCATTGGTCGACAAAATTGCTGGTTGAAATTTTTGTTGAGATTTGTCACCTAAAGTATGTAAGACACAAGATTATCAATTTTTGTATGAACAGTTTTTTAACAGAGCTGCTAGATTCAAGAAGGTGCCGACAACAAACAATTCGTTATGTTTGGTACATCGTTCAAATTGTACATAATTTTTATGTAACCGATATTATTAAATTGCTTTTTGATATGTAGGTAACAATACAGCTACATCAAATGTATGAAAAAAATGTATGAAACGGGTCTAAAAAATTAAAACGTTGTTACTCCTGAATATTACATTTATTGACGTACAATTATTTTTATTATCGGTCAATCGTTGGTACTAATAGACGAATAAATGGAAGGCATTGAGATTCTTTTGTTACTGGTCTAATAGGGTCATAAACCATTGTATATAAGTATAATGGTCATTAGGTGTTAATATTTTCCAGGTAAAAGTGCTACCTGAGTTGCCTATCGTCATTGTATGGAAGGTATTGCATTTCTTCCGTCGCTATATTTTATATAAACTTTTGAGTAAAAATTACGTTTTATTTCATAATTTGAAACAGTTCGTAATATATTTTTTTAATCCACTTAGTTACTAAATAAATTGTGCGGATTTACTTTTTAAATATTTTTTTTACTAAGGCCAGTATTCGCGTTCTTAGTAAATTCAAGATTATCATTTATACACGACTTAAATAATTTTATCAAAAAAATAAATCGCTACATTTAATGACTTTCTATATCTCTATCAATTTCCGGTAAGACCTCTAGTTAGAATTAATATTTGGGCTTCAAAAATTACTCAAAAGTTTCGACTTTTATTGCAAATTTCAGTGACCATTATGTGTTGCCTATCCTCTATCCCTAGCCCCCTTAATGTAACTAGGTAAATTTGCAAAAAAATAAGAATAATTTAGTATTGATAGGTCAAATAGTTTTTATAGCATTGATTCGATGTTCAAAGGTTTTGAGGGTTCTAGGTATACCTACTTTTTAAAGGTTTACGAAATACAAGACATTCCAAATCAAAATGCTCCATTGCGAGGCGTATAATACTTCATGACACATGTTCTGCATCTCACAGTGGTCGATTATTACGATCATGCTACCATTTCCATCCCTCTTCACACGGTCAGTCGAATTACGGTATCAGACGCGACTTTCCATAATTTTGGTTCTATTACTGAACTTTGTGGGACGTCGGCATTTACCCTCAGGAACAAATTTTGTCCAGACGGTAGTAATAGCTAGATACTATATTTAGGAGCTACCAAGTCGTTGCGCTCCTCTCTAGGACCTTCATGATGGCGTGGAGCTTAATTAAAAAGGTTAAAAAGTTAGGTAGATTACGTACGAGTCTAGGATGAGATTCCGGGTCAAACACTTATATTAGGAGGGATATAAATAAAGGCAGCATTTGGATTTCGAATTTTACTTAATAATAATATACGCAACAATTTAAACATTTTTTATTTTTATTGTTAATTGCAATCAAGTGGTCAAGTAGGAGTGCACCGAGTTAGAAATTCATCAGGTCCAGTGTCCAATTTCGTGGAAGATAATTGTGATAAGGGTTAATAATTATGAGCTATCCGTCGGCATAAAAATTTTAAGAGCAGCTATTATCAAATTAAAGTTTGGCAGTACCCGTTTCAGTTGCTGGGGTATGATTTTTTTGAAATTTTTTGCTTGCATTGGCGGTCTTTCTACCACGGCTTGTAACGGGAAGAGTATGATCTTTTTGTCTGTTTCCACTATTTGTTGTTGCTTTTTACCCATTTTCCCCACGACACTTTCATAGACCGTCCCCCATATGTCTTGTTCCAGTTCGTCGTAGAGACGACGCCAGCATCTTTTTCTTCGTTCCGCGTATCCTTGGTCTCTCGAGGTCGGCTATTTTCCCTAGCATCGCATTTGAATCTTGTGTGCGCGGAAACTCATGATCTAACTTAGATGCCACCCATCTCCCCTTGTCGGCTGCCGTCGGTTGTGATCCTGTGTTCCTCATTGTACATGAGATATATAACAGTTGGTTAAGCTGGCACTTCTATGGCTCAAACCCGCTGCATAAACGGCAAGCTAGCTCAGGGTTATTAAGTGAAAATTGCTTGAGATTGCTCACAGCGGTTGTTAGTTCTGGTCATATAATCTTCGTTTCTTTGTTGCCACTTACCGTTTTGTTGAGCACCACACAAATTAATCGCAAACTTAATCACTTAACTCTCCCTGCATAAACTGAGATATACTCGCACAAGCCAAATATCAATAAAATCCCGTAACGAAATATCAGTATATAGGTATTGTTGGTCAGTGTTATCCACAATCAAATCAATGAAATTAAATTTCTCATCACAATATGCAATCGAGGATACAATATTTCTCGCGAATCCCACAAGATTACGTTAAATTTCAAATAAAGCTCGCAGTTAATTCGCCCAAATGAATAAATCCCCTGATTCAATAATGATCGAATAAATTGATTTAGGTACTGCGATTCTCAAAGAGTACAATATGACTAGTCTGGATCCTCCTAAAATAAGTAACCATAGTTACACGTAAGAAGAATATGAACCCAAATGCCTGCGTGGAGAAATTCACCGGCAAGTGGCGCCAGCTAGCGTAATAACAATTGAAGTTTTAATATGCCAGCGAATCTCAAACAAATGATACAGTTTACGTAATGGTAAAAATAAACTGTTATGATATATTTATAGTCGCTCAGGGATTCCGTTTCCTCCACCGCCTAGTTTGACACTAACCGACGGAAAACCTCATTTACAATTGTCACATCGACCTATGGACCTTTTTGGTTGCATAATATATAGGACTTGCTGGGGTTGCTGCGTTTATTTTTGAAATGCCTCTCCTAACCACAGTTCAGGCGTCTGTTTCGTCTGTTCTTTTTGCTTCTCGGCACCTTTACTCACTCTCGTCACTCGTGCAGAGATGTTAAAATTATATTCAAAGGTACCTACCCGTTATGCATTTGGTTTGACATTAGGTAGGTATCTATAGATATTTAATACCTGTTAGAAATATACCCCTACCAAAACTATAGCATGAAAAGGGATGTTCTTGAATTTTACACTTATTTAGTGTAGGTATTGTATAGTGTATTAATTGTACTATAGTACATTTTTTTATAGAAAAGAGTTAGTACAATAGGTCTCGTCTTATAATTTTATTATAAAAATGCAATATCGGCCGGTTGCAGGAAAGCGAATTATTAACAAAATCCTACATTATTTGCCAAATCTGAGTTTAAACAAGAATTTTGACATTTGATTGGCTGCCTACTGCAATTTAAAGCCAATCAAATGTCTTAATACCGGATTAAACAATAATACTGGCGGCCGGTTGCAAGAAAGCGAATTATAATCGAAATCCAAGATTATGTGCCAAATCTGAGATTAAACAAAAATTTTGGTTGCATGATCAAGTACCTATTGGATTAAACTAATCTTGATTATTCTAATCTAAGTTTATTCCTACTATAATCCCTGATTACGTTGGTTTTGGGTTGCATGAACCTGTAATCCTACATTTGTCATTGATTAAATCAAAATTATTCTAATTCGTCAAATCGGAGAATTAAACTGGAATTATAACGAAGAGGTAGAGGCGCCAATTGTTGATGTAGATGATGACTCTTCGGCACTTCGGTGAGAACAGCACTAGGGAATACGGTGTTTGCTGTATGAGTGAAGAATTAAAGAATTATAGAAAATTCATATTTTTTTTAAAGCAATTACTGTCGTATACTTGTTACTAGACAAAGTTTGTGACAATTCAAGCCCTTAACCGGTTCTGTAAGTCTAATAGTTTTGGAGATACAGCGTTTCAAATATTCGTAAATTCTTCAGTTTTAATAAAATTTGCTTTTTTTACATAAAAACCTCTTAAACATTTTTATAAATTTGTTCGTTTGGGGGTACTTTGTGGTGAGGAGTCTCCATAAATCCGCACAGAAGGAGCTAGAATGTTGATATCCTCTGGATCCTCAGCTTCTCTCATGATAAGAAAGTTGCCATCTTCTTCTTCTTCAGCAAGATCCACTACCTGTTGCATGGATTGCGAAATCTTTGAAACCGATTATAGAATATCTGTGACAGTAGGTATCAGAAAGCTTACTCACAACACTATGGTTTGAATAAGGCATCATATAAACATGGATATTTTTCCACTACCTAAAAGACAAAAATCAATATTTAATTTGCTTGCATTATCCGCAATTTTTATCACTTCTTAAACAAGTTACGACAATTCATCGTGCAAATTTGGTAAGGTTAGATTCTGCAAAAAAAAACGCAAATTTTGATAAAACTTGTAAAACCAATAAATTTACCAATATTTGAAGCTCCGTATCTCGGAAACTATTAGACTTGCGGAGATCGTTAAGAGCTTAAATTGTCAGAAATTTTGTCTAGTTCATAAAAGTATACGACAATAATTGCATTCAACTCGACCCTTCAGTAGTAAAACTTACAAAAACCAAAAAATGGTAAGAAAAATGACATATTTTCAAGTGCTGTGTCGCGCTCGCACAGGTCTTTCAATGTCGAAAACTTGGATTTTTCATATCCATATTCATCCTAACAATTTAAAAGAAAAAATAGAGATGACATATCTATTCTGATGCACGGAATGCCCATTTTTTGGTCTAATTTGACTGTACTATCAACAGATTTAACACTACGCTATCACCTCACAAACGTCAAATTATAGTGTTGTGTCAAAATAAGGGTGAATTCACAACGACTTGGCGTGGGATTATAATAATTCTAGAATTTCAAAATCTAAGATTCGATTAAGTACGAGAAACCCGATCGTGAACTAATCTCGGCTTATATGTAACTCAGGATTTCCTAATTCATGTATATTCCAACCGTCTTGCAACCGGCCGTGGGTTATTTTTTTTTGTGCAATTGGCCGATATGGATTTTTTGCGCGATCGGTCATTTCTGACTATTTACCATGGGTGTTTCCATGACAGTACGTAGAATTTACCAGTTGCTATGATTACGACGACGCCAAAATTACTTACCGATCTAAAAACAGAACAGCAAAAATACTTACCGACGCCTTTTTAAAAATCAACAGTCTTACATTACATTTAATATTTAATTATTGTTAGGTACATTAAACGTACAATTTGTGCTGTTGTTTCCTATAGAAAGACGCTCATAAAGTCATAAAGGAAGTGCAAAGCTAGTAAACTACATCAGACACATGCACATTTTTATGAAATTATTAATTTCAATTTTGACAATTAAACTGGTTACCTAGTGATGTACAACCATACCACTTCGATCATTTCGATTTATTCTGCTCGTTAATTTCTTAGTGCATATTTATATTGGTTGCATAATTTTAATTTCGATCGCGCAAAAAATGTTATAAGTACGTCGAACGTTAAGGGTTACCGTTCTCAGACAATAATTGGAGTCGTCGCTTCGCTCCTCCTCCAAACAATTGTCTTCGAACGGTAAAAATCCCTTACCGTTCTCCATACTTAATATACTATATTCTGCTCGAAATTGTTTGTTTGCGAAATTCGATATTCCCTTTCCCATTACCATTGAATATCCATGCCATTACTTACACACTTACCTACCTATATACTAACCTACTCGCACACCAACAAACCAACAAATTCGACATCATCATAGAGAGTTGTTTACTCTATGACATCATTTAGAACTATATAAGTAGGTACCTATTTAAAGGGAAGTTGCTACATATGTATATTGTAAGGGTGTTAAAGAGAGACGAAAAAAGTGGATACTTAGGTACTGAACTAGGAGTTAATGTAGTATGCTGAATGCTGATTCAATTTGCGTAACCGCGTAGGAAAGTGCCCTTCTGCAAATTAAATTTTGGAAATCAACGGCTAATTATTAAAAGAATGAATTGTTATTTCTTAATGCAGATTATATACCTACCTTATACCTATACGTAGTGCGTTAACTTGGACAACACTCTATATAAAAGTGGAGAAGAACATTTATTCCGAACAATAAAAATGAGAGCAAAGTAAGCGGTAAGTAGGTATGAAGAGGTTTTCTCTTCATATAAAGGGTTATAAGCTGTCGGTCAGCAGCAATCAGTAGAGAGTAAAGCAGGTTATGAAAGGTTGTAGTTGAGCGCTGAAGAGTGCTCCTCTCTAGAGGTGCTCCAAGTCCAGCACTACTGGCCGCCACCACTGGCGCCCCATTATCATAATCAAAGGAGCTCACATTACTTGAAGAGGTTTATGAGTGTTGCTGTTGACAACAATGCCCCCTTTTATCTTAGCTTTCCAAGTATTACTGAAAAATGCCGTGTAAGGGGTATGAATACAGAAAAGCGTTAAATTATAATATTCACGATGAAACTTCATTTCCATAATTTCATAATCACTGACCATGATAAATTTAACTACATGTTAAAGGCGTTAAGTATAAAATTATGAAGTATAAAGGCGCTCTATTTCATTATAGAGGTATTAAACGCTTCAAGATACCCTCATTCTGGGGCCACGTACCTGAGAAGAATTTTGTTAACAAAAATAGTTCACTTTAAATGAAAATCCTTACAGAGAAATTGCCCATAACGAAAAACGTGAAGTGTAGTAATCTGAGTATAAAATCATTTCTGAAGTGTTTGGGATTAACGATCAACAAATCGTTACTTATCTGCATGAATCTAAATTCTATTCAACCAGCAGCATGTGATCTGGTTGCCCATCTAATCTCCATTACTAACTATTTACACACCGCCTGTCATTTACGATTAGCTTTGTTACGGATACGCACAACAATAGATCCATTTGAAACCCATTGTTGACTATCGAATCGTAAATTTAATTCGGTGCGGTTTGTTGGACATTCAATTTTTAACTATAGGTTTATGGTACTGTTTCTTTTCGTATTGTATTGATTTCAATAGAACGCGTGAGATATTTACTACCGATAGATAAATTATTAAATCATACCTTAACAAATGGTACCTACGAACTATGACAGAGTACCTAGGTACATACGTACCTACCTATAATCATTGTAGATAGGATGGTTTAATTAGTTGAATTTTTATTTTTATAACGGGATACGAACGTGCAAGAATGTTAAATACCTACATAAATAGAATAAAATTGTTTGTCGTTTTTTTAAAATGACTTGTGGGGGTGCACGTGCTCATGTGCACTTATTAAGAAACCGCCATTGCCAACGATTCTCCACGTACTGCGGTCATGCGGCCTTCGGTTCGAACTTTGAATTAATAATATTGTTTTACGCGATCTCTTAAACCTTTCGCGTTCACAATATGTAAGTTTGTACCGAAAATTCGGCTAATCAATCAATACGCGAACGAACAAAATAGCGCTCGACCGGATCGATTCTCTTCGAAAATTTCAGCAAAAATCTTGCTCTCCCACCAGATTTTTACTTAAATACCTAGCCGAATCCATGTGCGAAACGACCCCCCTTTGGAGCGTGACCTCTTAACCAATACAAATCCCGCATTTTCGTCACGCGCTCGGATTTTTGCAAAACGGAACGAAACTCTTTAAGGTCTGTAAGATCGTGGCAACACTGTGACGTTTTGACAACCATTGTTTCTTATCTTGAAACGCTTTATTATTTCGAAATAAGTTCTGTTCTCTCCTTATGAAGCGGTACACCTATAACATTTCCAATACAAGCAATTTTGTTAATTTTCCACAAAAATCTTGAAAGTCTACAGCGACCACCTGTTACAGTGTCAAGCGTGTGCGTGACTCAGCGGAGAGAGGTCGCTTGCCTTCAGGAGATATCTCTGCAGAGCACCCAAGGACAAAGGAATTTCAGCGATAAGTTTAATGGGATCAGACGAAATGTGTTCTTTGAAAAGATAAAAGGATTGTTCCCTAAATACTATACGTAAGAAAACTTTTATTCCACTGTTCATTCAAAATGCTTTCGCAAAGGACATGAGAACGGTTCAGGACCGTCTCTATTTTTTCTCTGGTAATTTATCCAATAGTGCAAGCTTGGGAGACTGGAGACAGAATTTCCTTGATGACAACACAATTTCTGATCATCCCGCACTTCTCTTGAATGATTTCTATAAAATTAGTGAAATTGACTCTAAACTTGGAGTCATTTCGTGTGGCAATCAGATAAGCTAGAAGCTATGGAGATGTTTAGTAAATTCGCTACTGTCAGTAGGTGAAAATTTTAAAACAGCTCGCATTCGGAAACACGACTTTTAATCCGGCTCATATTCTATGGCACTGATACTTGAAATCGTAGCAATCGATTGGCGAAGGTTTGACATCGGACATCGCTGTATTTTATCATTCTCGAGTTATTAGACGAGGAACAGACGGACGGGCGGACAAATCCATCGCATAAGGGGAAGATTCTTTTCCTTCTGAAAAATTGTCATTTGTAGTTTCATATAAATAAGTAGGATATTTTCATTTTTTTTTGTTTCTTTTTAGAGTATGTGTTCTGATATTCACCTGCGTGTAGGGGCGGGAAAGGACTCTACTACAGAGGCATTGCATGCCGTAAAAGGCGTCTGATCAACGAAGGAGTGTAACATGTAATGATCCCAAAGAATAACCCTACCACAGAGGGCTCTGTGAGTCGTAGGAGGTAACTTTTTTTTACAAGAAATCAACATACCTATACAATTTGTTAGTGGACAGGGTGTTCCTAAATATGATGTATAAATACGGAAGGGGCTAATTCTTTGGTTTATTTTATAACTAAAAGTTCATATAAACATAGGTCCCTAACGTTTCCTTACTGTTCTACAGGATGTTAAAATTTGTTACATTTTTTCTATATACCTATATACCTGCCGTTTTTTAGGTATTTTGCTCAAATTTGAAATATAAGGTTCGCTGAAGGGCTTACATCATTGGTCATTTCAATGGTAGAGAGAATCTATATTAGGGTGTCGTTTATTCAGGAGTCATGTTCCATTTTCTACCCCTGAACTTTTTTCGGTGCGCCACTGGTAGAATTGTGAGATTGTGTTTATTTTTCCGATTTGTTTAGAATCTATGCCCTGTGGCCGTTAGGTATCGAAAAAAAATAAAAATCAATTTTCGGTAGTTAGCTAAATAATCAAATTGGGGTTATTTAGGATGATAGAAAATTTGAGAGAAAAGTTTTAAGCGTAGGTATTTTTCTAAAAGTGAAAAAACGGTTGCACTTTGTTGTCCGTGTGTCCTTCACTCCTTCCGTTCGTGCCACCGTCCATCCGTCACAAGTCACTTCTACACGACTGGACCCGGGACCGATTTGGGCGATATTGGGGCTCATTTTAAAGAGCTTGGTCCAAGGATTCCGTGCATACCCATATTTTTGGTTTTGCGCATGCGCAGTGTCAAAAATTTGGTTTGACGCATGTGCAACGCTTTTTTTTATTTATGAAGGTATAAATTAAACTTCATATGTAAACACTACGAATGTATTTAAATAAAATTAACGAAGTTTTCAAAATATGGTTTTGCGCATGCGCAATGCCAGTTTAATTGTTATTTACGAAACTATTTAAATAAAATTTGATACATAGGCACTTGGAAAAAAGCAAATCTAACACCAGTTTAAAAATTTCGTTTTGGATTAGCATATTATATAAGGAGAAAAAGACGCTCTTGTTATTTATGTCTGCATAGGTAATCATTTTATATTTGTTTTATTTCGATTGATCTTTATTACCGATTTTGACGCTTTTTTTGCTGACTTATTCGACCGAAGCCCGAAGGAGAGGAGCTGAGGCGAAGCATCCACGCGAGCTATATGGAACCCACGATACCCTCATCGTGATGGAATCGTAATAAATGACCAAAGGGTGTACTCGTGGCGATATATTGGCCGAGAGCGCATCAGTGTGTTAAAATAAAACGGTAAAGAACTACCTGCTGGCTAATTTTTTTAATTTTCGGCGTTCTTTAACCAAATAAAAATCACGTTTGGAGCCTGGCACTATTTTTTTTTTTTTGCTATGTCCACAAGTGACAATGGTTATCAAAGAGAAATTTTGGTTGTAAGTACCTATAGGTAGGTACCGGTTTTTGAAGATAATTTATGTGAGCTGATTTGGTATGGGTGCTTGATGGGGATTTAGATCTAGCGCTGTACTGCGGATTGTAATTAAATGCTATAAATTTAATACATACCTACCTACCTATACTGTAACGTAAGTTTAATCACGTGATTTATTTACATTAACTATTAATGAATTTATATAACAGTTAATTTATATTCATCACTTAGGTACTTATACTTATACTCCCACGTAAACACACACTGTAACCACACGAGCGCGGATTTCACTATTTGTCACTTCGGCATCGATTTGTGTTTGCCTATGTCTACCTATATACTTTTAAGGCTGATCCAACAGCTCAACGTCAACCGTATGTTTACAATACATTTTACAATAAATTGTGTTTACAAAGAAGTCTAATTACTCAGTCATTTATGAATTTGGCATCAATGTATAAACAAAGGTTGGTTCTAGGTTTCTATTGACTTACAATTTTGAAAATTGGTTTAGATTTGATGTAAATTTGTGTTGAAAAACACAATATTCTCTTATAATAATTCATAATGCAAGGAAAGTTGTGCTAGTAAAATATAACAACCACTTATACCTACTCATAAGTAGTTGGTATGCTATTTGCATTTAAATTACGTATCTGCCTATATCTAATAAGAATGCTTTTTGATGAAAGGTTAGAGAAATTCATTTCACCGAGGATCCTGTAACAATTTAGAAGCTCTCAAAAATATACCTACCCACTTGCAATAAAAGCTTGAATCAAAACGACATGAAAAAGTGTGCTCCAACCTCAGATCAATATGCCCAATAAAATGATATAAATATACAATATCATTGTTCACCCTTCTCCCACTCTGCTCTTGTGTGTAGAAAAGCACTCCTGTAATAGGTTAGTACTAAAGGTGGAGTTGAAATTGTCATTAATTTATAAGCTCCCTGCCATCTTACGCTCAACGACTCGGCGTCTAAAGGCGAAACTTCGCCCGGTAGTAACAGAAAATTCACCTAAAGGCCCAGAGCTGTAAGAAATAAATTCCCTGCAGAAATCTCTTCTGCTTTAATAGGGTATAGAACCCGCCTATACTTTGTACGCCGGTTTCATTGGTGAAAATTATACATTCTCCGCCTATAAACGGAAATGAATACCCAGAATGCAGCAGGTCTATGAGAGAAGTGCCATGTACACTTTGAGGACACTCTAAGAGCACGCTTAGGCAAGTTAAGCGCACTTCGCAGCTAAAGAGTCTTACATCAAGAGTGCTCCAAGAGTGCTATAGCTCGATCACTGATTTATTTATATAGTTAGTCAGTTTGTTTATTGAATTCGGTTATCCAATCGACCGGAAGTGGAAGTCAAAAACGCGTCGGTCTCTTGCTTTCCTTCTGTTTAGCAAATTAAGTGAACTAATGGAATTTTTCTTCAAGTTTAACTCGTTTCAATTTACGCGCATGATTTCGTCCTAATCAATTAATTTTAGACGGCGGTTAATCTAATTATTGTAGTTGTTTTCTGTGTACCTACGTTACTTATACCTATATGCGATGTGATTACTTTCCTAATTAATTTAACGCGCATCTCAAATAAAAAATACACGCGTATAGTTTTATAAAGAAAAAAATTGATGGATACGGTTTTATAATAATAAAGTGTGGTGGATTATTTAGAGAAGGTGCTGGAGTCGATGTCTGCAAGTGGCTACGGGGAAGGTCCCGTGGTGTCGGACCGGGGCGACCTGCATGGGTTGCTACCTGAACTCAATGGCGTCGAATTGGCTATGAGCTTGAGTCCAAAACATCATCACGGCGGTCCTCAAGTTTTGAGCCATCTTCAGCAATTACACCACCACTCCACACCATTCAGTGTTACTGATATCCTTAGTCCAATTGAAGAGTCGTATAGGAAATTGGAAGTTGCTACTAATCCTCCTTCGCCTTACAGGTAGGGTTTTAAATTTATATTGAATCGCATATAAGTGCAGCACTGCAACTACCGCATCAGGGCAAGAAAACCTATTTTGCCTATAAGTTTTCTACCTAATTAAATATTTACAATGCCAAAATGTTGCACAATTAAATTACATTTCATTTATCTTAAAGAGCACACTTTTGTCTTGAAAGTAGGTACCTACCTATGCGTCGATTATCAATTACTGAAGAGACATCATAGGAATTTAGGTATAGGCAGAATAGGTACCTATCTATAACGGATAGGTATACACCTTAGGTAGGTACAACATAAAGGTTAAAAAAAAGAAATATAGTTATAGAATATAGTGTAGACTCGCCACCGCGTACCTATAATCCGTCGCTTATAGTCGGAGATGATGTGTATACACATCTCCGACTATAGGTTTACCATACCTATATTACGTAAGGTGTTCTTTTCTGCAAAACAGAAATACCTATAGGTATAAGAATTGGAATTTGGTTAATTTTACTTAATTTAATCGATGTCACCGTAAACTTTGAAATTTAAAAATAGTTTAGGTACCTACATCCTGGAAATGTCCCAATATCAAAAATCACAAAATGTAATTCCTATAGGTACTTAGTTATTTATTTTATTTATTATCCCTCTCTTGTTCTGGGCCCCAAACAGGCTTGCGCCCAATTACAGAGTGACAGAGTATTTTTTTAAATTTTTTTAATTCTATACATATCTACAATTTTACACAACAAATGCTATTGTTCAGAAGTAGGTAACCCAAATATATATAGGTAGATAACATTTAACTAGCTATAGGTGCATACGACATCCGTTACGTGAAGAGCCAGACTAAATCGGAAGTAGGGGTGAATTCCCAAAATTTTAAATGGCACCATGAGTCAAGTTTGATGCTTTTGATGGATAGACATTTGAAAACGAAACAATTTTTTTACTAAAAAAAACTTTTTGATACCTACCTATTATATTATATATAGGTATACCTATACGTTCTTTATCTGTGATTATACCTAGTTAAATTGTTTCCCGAATGTTCTTTACTGCCTGTATTAATACACAATGATTGGTAAAATTATGCGCATATTGCAGAATATTAGTGAAAAATATGCAAACGGTTTTGATATATATGCACGCGTATACAAAATTATATATGTTGCATAATTTCTAATAAAAAAGGAATTACGATAAACACTAGCAATAAGATGTTTCTCTTAAGTTTTCTGCACGAAATGATTGTCTCCTGTCGCTAAGAATTAATTTATAAGCACTAAGCAGAGAAACTATACCTACTCTACATCAACTAAAGTAATAGGTGCATTAGAAAAGGACAAACTATTGGGAGCAATTTCCAAACCTTCCACAATATCACCCATCGTCACCGTAGAGAAAGAGAAAGATAAAATAGTTTGGAAATGATGAAATTAAACATCAATTAAATCAATAAATCTTCCTTTCGGCGTTTACAGTATGTTTCATTATCGCGTCCGTTATAAAAATCCGAAAAAATGTATTAAAAATTAAAATTAAAATCGATTAAGCCTAACAAAAATTTAAATACATCTTAAAATATGCAATTCTATCATGTAAATGCAAAGGATATCAAAATATGCAAGATACGCAAAAATAAATTCGGTTTAATAAATATTGCAAACCGAAGATACACAAAATCTCATAAGACAACCAAAAGTAAACGATTATTCACAGCTTTAGCTGATCAAACAATTGAATTAAAATTAAAATAATTACTAAATACAAAAATCATTGTAGTTACGTCTATAGATATATTGTAGCTGAAGAGCCATGATCAAATAACAAATGATGATGAAATTGGTATGTGCGGATTATGTTTCGAAACCTTCACTTCTCTACTTTAATTGAACTTGTATCTCAATTTGGACGACACTGGGTTCGTTGTAATTACAGATGTAAAATTGGCTCTTTAATGGTGAAAAAACTCCCTTTAACGAGTACTAGGAAAACCTTAAAGAAAGTCTTCAGATAAGCGACGCCTGTTCGATAAACACAGCACTTCCACTAACTTCCTCGTAAAACGTGACACACGTTTCCGCTTAACGGTAAACAAGAACTTTACAACTGGCAAGACTGACTGTCTTGCAATAAATACGATCAAATACGACTTTTAGCCATAACGTCAGAGTTTGTTAATGTTGATGGAAAGGTGTATATTGTGCCGATAATTTGACATAAGTAGATTATATAAAACAAAAAATACATTGGAAAATTGTACGTCAAAATCAAAGAGATGCTATTCCGGAAGCAGCAAAAAGATGAAAGATAACCCTAAGTTTGGCTTCCATATCACCACGTAGAATTACCAAGCTGGCTCTTGACAACTACCATTACGTAATGCTAATAACTTTAAAGTGTACAAGCGCATGCAAACTGCCAACTTGTGGATACGTCACTGAAGAAAAGGAAGAAGGAGCAGATTTTAGTGTATATGAAACTTTTGAAAGTACCGATGGGGTTAATTTAGTTTTCATTAAATGTTAAGAGTTAAAAAAAATTCCGTTCGTTTACTTCATGCATTAGTTACTAGGTAATTGTTGATTTTATGGGAAATGTAGTTATGACAATATTGTAGCACACACAAAAGCTTTCATTTAAGAAAATGATGAAGTCGGACCAATAGTTCTAAAGATAGGTATAGTTGATTTTATAAAACTCAACATCCGCCATCTTGGATTGGCCGCCATTTCTATTAGCTACCACTTTGAGATGGCAATTATCGTTTTTTTTAAATCCTAATGCATGTGTCTAACCGTGGTAAAAATGAAAATTGGTACCCCCAAATTATACCATTTCCTTAAATTTAGCCAGTTGGCCCATAGACTAACCCGAGGACTAACCTAGGTAGGTATTACTTTTACAATTTTACTATTGCTTCCATGCCCCGGGGCCCGGGCTATATGTTTTTAGCGCCCTGGGCCACATTTAGCTGGCGCCCCCGTAACTAATGTTTATGTTACGGTAAGGGTACATAATGTGGTAATTGTATACATTTACCGGAGTCTTTGGTAAAAGTAGAAAATAATCTTAAAAGACCCTCTATTTCCTACTTTTACCGGTAATTGTTTACAATCGCCAGAGGAGCTTGGTGAAAGTAAGAAATTCAAATTTCGAGGATCGACACGCAAGCGCAGTGCGTTTGTTTACCACGTGCATGTGTGATCCTATTATTAGTCTGCAGTGTTGATTCTTCGTAAGTGTTTATATCAGTTCTGCCATACAAAATTTGCCTCTTGTTATTGATTCAGGCAAAAAAACTCTTGTTTTTAGGTTAAAAAAAAATAATAACAAAAATTACACTTCTTAAAAAAACTATTTGAATTTATTGTTTTTATTTCTTCCTTTGATATCATTTTCTTACTTTTACCGCTGGTCCTTGGTTATTGTATACAATTACCGGTAAAAGTAGATAATTGAGAATAATTTCGTACATTTACCAGTGACTTTGGTGATTGTATACAATTACCGGTGATTGTATACAATTACCAATTATGTACTTTTACCGTAACATTTATACCTAACAGTTAAATTGTGTACCTACTTAGTGACCGAGCTTCATAGGGATATTTATCTGTATTCATTTTGAAACAAAGTGCACTAAGAGTCACAGAGGCGAGGAATGTCCCACTGGCAGAAATAAACAGCATTTTATACTACAAACGTTGAATGATAAGTACCTACGCTTATTTGGGCACATTTATTTTGCCAAAAATTATTCACAAGCCCAGATCTAAATTGCAAATAATAAAAGATTCTGGACAGTGTGCAGTCATGGGGGGGATATACAGTGCGTTCAAGATAAGAGGCTCACCCCAATGTCTCTTATTTGGCGAGCTACGAACAATTTGTCATATATAATTTTATATATGGCAATGACATTGACATTACGATCTAATCCATCGCAACTTCCTGTATCACTTCCGGTTTAATCGGAAATTGATTGCATATTTTGATGCTACACAGTGCTGTTTTGAAATGGAACAAATTCCGACTACTTTCGGAGAAAATCGTTTTTATTTTTTACTGAAGTTATTTAAAAAGATCAAATTTGTTTTTTCTTACGGAAGTCATTTTTACGTTTTGTGTCATTTGACTGTCACTTTTTTCTGATTTGAAAAATGTAAATATCGCTATTTTTTAATAAGAATTCTAGAGAAAAAAAAGTGGTCATAATAATGTATCATTTATTTTGGAATATCTTTTTAAATAACTTCAGTAAGCAATAAAAACAATTTTGCCAAATTTCGTTTTTTCCGTATATTACATATTCTTGATTCTGTGCAGTATATAGAAACTTAAAAAAATTATTATATTACATAACAAAATGTATAGGTAATATAGAAAAACTCAAATTAAGGAAAATAATATTTATTTCATAATTTCACTAGTTTGCGTTGAGAAAAAGGTTACTCTTTTGTATTTTCTTGATCTAGGTAATATTAGGTAAAGAATGATTATATACTATATGCAATATAGCTACAAGATTATCCGCAGTCTGTCACTGCACTTACACCGTTACCTATTCAAAGGTATATGCGGACGTCAACTAGCAAAGTCGTATAATTGATTATTATTATAGTTGAAGGTGCACATACGCCGTCGGGAAGTTTTTCGCGTTAAATTTAGTATAGGTAATACCACTTTTTTTTCCCTATCTATTTAGGTTTTCCCTGCGTTTTGAAATAAATGCGCACGAGTTTGATTTTCGAAACAACACATCATAACACTCCCGCTTAGATTGAGGTCAAATGCATCGACCGCAATATTTCTTCATAGTTTAACCAGGATAAATGATAATGTAGGTACCTATACAATTTTTGAGAAATAGGTAGGTATATACCTAGGTATACCTATCGCATTAGTTTCACACACGGTAAAAAACTCAGTTCATTTACGCTTCAGTATATACATCTAAGTAGGTATGTTTGTTTTAAAATGCAAGGTTCGTATGGTATAACTAAACATAAATACAAGAAAATAAAAACACACGTAAAAAACCGCCCAATGGCTTGTAGTTGCTGTGATTTGTATATTTGGGGAAAACCATGACCGCCAACGCCTTAAGTAAAAAATCACTAAAGTTTCAAGCGACAAATTCAAACTGTCTGCAGTCATTTTGAATTACCCCGTATTAAACGTGAACTTGCGTGTTTGGTATAAACCTGATATGTTACCGGCAAACTGCAAAATCCGGCATTTTGCAAAATCCCTATAGGCATTTTGCGAAATGACCAATGCAGCAGGCAAAGTGAGAAATGGAACTCGACTTCGCACTTCGCCTGCCTCTCTTTAGGGATTTCGCGAAATGCCAAACATTCAGGCAAAGTGAGAATTCTCGGTTATTTTCCACAGATTGCGCGTGCATCTGTGCCAAACGTAAAACTCTTGGTTCAACAAAAACCAACCACACAGGTCACAGTACCTACTTATAATATGTTATGTCAGCGCGATATAAAAACGCCAGGAGTTAGTTGCTCTGCAGAGAGCATTTTGAATAGAAAGGAAAAGTACCTACACAAAATAAGAGCACAACGAGAACACCCTTTAAGTACGCTTTTGGCCCCTGGGTAACCTAAGGCCGAGCTTCACCATTGCACCCGCGTTTCAAGGTTCCAACAAAACGGGGCCCTAACGCTAACCCTAACAAAGCAACTGTCGAAACACACGTACATAATCACAAACAAAATGTAGCTATAAAATCAGAAAGCTTCGTGAGGTGACTATAATACGAGCATTCAATCACAACATGGGCCCACTAATTTTCAAACCTCACGAAAAGATATTTAAACTGAAATAACTACTCCTACCATCAGTTAAGCAAAGTCGCGGGTACATCACAGATTAATTTGTCAACTCAATAATTTTTAAACTAGAAAATGTCTACGTACGAAGATGCCCTTTTTTACGCTTTGTGATTGAAACCCTTTTCATGCATACACCGACTTAAGGTTGTCGCACACTTGTCCGTTCCGTTCCGTTATGGACCGTTAAAACACGTTCAACATAAAAGACATTGAATTAAACGTCTCTGCGCACATTAGCCCGTTCCTTAACGTTACGTCACAACTCATAAAGGTGTCTACCCACTACAACGTACAATATACGATGACCATGCCAGGCAAAAAAATATTGTTTGTATAGAATAGTATGATGCTATGCCCACTAGACTGTTTTGTCACCGACCACCGTAACGTGGTATGCACGGAGCGTCAACAATATAGTCCTTGAGAATATTTTGCCGGTGCCGGTACGCTCCTTGCATGGCACGCGACGGCCACAAACCGGTGCGCGAAGGCGCAGAAAGGATGAACACACGGAAGTACATATAAAATTGTTCTTCATCATCAACTACTCCCTCGACTTTTCGTTTCGCATCCTCTTCCTGACGAGTTTGTTTCAAGTACAACCGAGACAACGGAAACCTTACACACGGGTATGATAAAGTGGTGATACGGTCTAGTGGGCATAGTAGTCCGTGTGGTTTACTTTCCATGCCTGACACGTTCATAGTATGATCATGATACGGTGCGGTGTAGTTGGCAGATACCTCGTGTGCGTTAGCCCGAACCGTCGACGGCCGTGACGGAACAGAACGAACAAGTGTGCGGCAACCTTTATAATTTCTGTTTTGTAGGTACATTATTAAATTAGAAGCATTTGAAGGGTTTCCTATAAAAAAGATTTATTGTTTATATTTTGGATAAGTAGACCGAATTAGTATGCCGATTACGTATTGCGTTACGTCCATTGTATACATAGGTAGATACATACTAATTATAATACACATAACAGACAGACACATAAACTAATTCAAACGGTATTAAAAATGACTATACACATCTTTAACACTTATCGGTTCAATGTTTCTTATTAGTCATTCGTTGGGGAACTACAACAGTCTAGTTGAACTATTTATCAGGAAGAATATAATTTAGTAATAATAACTCTTAAGTGTGCACTTGAAATTCCTAGGCACTTTCGATAATATAAATATACGATCCATCATACACATTATGTTAATCGGTGAACGTTAAACCAACAACTGAAAATACTTAAGGAAAGATTTAATTGGTTACTAACATTTTTATAAAATGAAAATATTATGAAATGTTCCGGAAAATGAACATGAAATGTACCAAATGGAGCAGATCCACATGTGGATATTATTTACAGTTTTTGCGATGCCAAGACTCATGCATTTCCAATTTTCCTTTGTTTCTTTTTTGAAGTTTCAATACTTGGATGGGTCTTGATACATGCAAAAAACACTCTTTTAACCACCAAGACTGTATGGATAACAGCTTTCCTCCTTGGTGATTTCTTTAATTACTTCCATCATCTCATTAAAACTGATCTTCTCCTTCTATACATGTTGCTGCATATATATTCTCAGTGTCTACTTGGATTCAATAGACCCTAGTTTTTTACTTCTCTTCAATGCAGATTTTTGGTTTCTTTAACCTCGCCAATCGCCTAAATGATAACAGTGGGTTAAACTTTCGCTGCATATGCTTTGGTTCAAACCCGCCGCATAAACTATCAGTTAGCGTAATCTAAGAGCTAGTGTCAGAGTTTTTAACTTACATTCGTTGATTTACCGGACCGAAAATCCTCTTCTTATGTGTTGCCGTAAAACATTCTTTTTTTACATTGAATGCATAAAAAATACGCGCGCATCTGGGGTTCGAACCCGCGACGTCCAAGTCGGCGATCTAGTCATGTGCGCCAATGGGATGGCAGTGATTGTCCTCGTTTATGCTATTATAAATACAATTCCCTATTACGTGCAATTAAAGGCGTCATTCAAAGTCTATATTCCGCCAAAATCGTCTTGCATAATTATTTACCAAATGGTAAATTTATATGAATGTACTGAAATTCAGTACATTCATATAAATCAAATAAAGCAAGGTTCATTAATAATAAAACGGTTTGATTTTCCAAAATCTTCGACCACCCACCACCGCCGCGCCATCGTCGAAATTGCTGGCAGACGCTGGGAAATGTTATTACCATATACATAATTATCTTATATCTAAAAATCAACAATAATAAGACTGTTGTGAATGTGCCACTAGCTGCCCTACTATAATGCCAATCAGCCATCGAATCTAAAGTTTACGCAATGGTAGAAATAAACGGTTACTCTTCTCCTCTCCTTCGACAGGACGAAAAATTCCAAATATGGAACATAAATAAATGTTGAGGTCAAATCCGAAAAAAGAATACCTGAAAATTGTGAAGCAAAACCAAACGAGCAATCCGGCAAAAACAAACGTCTAACTATGATCATCGGGTTCAATATAAGGTTTGAGATTTTAAACGTGCCACGTTCCAGAAGATTTTCCCTTAGAATCTCTTAGGTCATATACCCAATTTTACGGTTAACTGTAAAATGTCCTAACAATTTGGGAGCTAACTTAGCAGAATAACCTTTAGTGGCATATTTTTACGCTTTCTAATTCGTGCAATAATGCCGTATCTACTTTTCTTGTTGTTGCGCTAACTATTGTTCTACGTCAATCAGGTTCGTCAAGTCAGTATCGAAGCTGTCTCTTCGAATACGAACTTCTTTCTCAAAAGTAGCACGGGAGGGATTAACACCAATGGTTTCGTGTTTTGAGATTTGAAGAACACAGGTTATCGAAGCAAAACGTACCAATGTTTATGATTGTTTTTACCGTAAATGGCTATTCCACATGATTCTCCCTCTCCGCAGGTTCGGTCTGTGAATTACAAAAAGGAGTATACCGAACCTTTACACGATAGCGTTCACAAGGTCTAAAGCAAAGTCCGTCTTCGTATTTGCACACCGTTGTCACAAATAAGAAATTACGGAGCTCTATAAACAAGAAATACATGATCTTAGATAGATATATTTAACAAGAGGTTTGGCATCCGCCGTCTTTACGGGAAAAAGATGAACAAATTTACTCATGAAGTCGCCAACAACTTACCAACTCGCATTGTGATGTGGTTTTCTTAAGACGTTATGTTAAAGGAGCAAGAACTGTAGACAATTCAGGAATAAATTTACGGTACCAACCGGAAGTCCTTAATAAACGACCAAAAGAATCAATAACACAACCTAAATATTTACGTTCTAAACGACAAAAGTAACATTCGTTTTTATAAGTTAACCCAGCAGCAATTAATTTATAAAAAACGGTATTTACCTAAAATTCCGAATTGGGAATCAAAGTCTTAGGATATGATGGCAACATCGTCCAAGTAAACTAAAAAGTTAGGTTACAATTAAGTTTTTAAATAGTGTCAATTATGCACAGGGGCATTAGTCAACCCAAAGGGCATGCAACGAAATTGAAAAAGACCACGACCAGGCTCAGTAAGAAGCTGTCTTAATTCAAGGGAACTAAGATATTTGGCATCTCGCAATTGGTCTAAGATTGTGAGCCTAAAAGAGTTTGTAGGGAATGGTGTTGCTCAGTAGTAAGACGAGAGTGTTCTAGAATGGCAACACTAGGATGCGTTGGCGTATACGAAGTAGTGCCAACAGTCATCACTAATATTTGGAGTAATACCCATCCTGTCCCAAAAATCTACTCCCAGACTTAAATTAGTTATTAAAGTAGGGAACCAAAAAACAGTACGATCCTTTAAGGTATTGGTATAATAATGTAACCAATAGAAGTCCCATCGGTACCGTGCTACCGTACAAGAAGTAATTTGTTCAATAAATTTAAAGTTAAGGTTTTGTAATTTAATGAAACGGTCTGGATTTATAAATGAGCGCGAAGCCAGAATCTGATAATAAGAACCACAAAAAAATTGGACATAAGGTCGCAAATCATTTTCTACATATTATAACAGAAAGTCTAATTTGAGTTTGGATAGAGATTTTAAAATGTTAGTAGTCTGGACCGAAGATGACTTAACGAGCGTTTTTCGGGCCGTTTCCCGAACAACAACCTCAATTCCCTACCGTAACGGTCTTTGAGCCACATTGCCAACAAGACAACTGCCTTATTGGTTCAGGGCAGTCAACTTGATGAAGGCCTAATTTTTGGCAATTGAAGCACGGAGTACTAGGAGCTTCCATCGCATCGCATGAATGAACGTGGTCGATTATTATTAAGAGTACAGGGTTTAGTTTACCGAAGTCGACCAAGACCAACTTTTTAAGAAGTACCTACCTACTTACTTGCCTACCAACGAAATTTAGACTAAACAATCGTAGCTTTTTAAATGATCTCAGTGCTGAGATCTAACACCTTCATTTGGTGGACACATTTCACGCATGTCATGTAAATAAATACAGCTAATATCTACCTATTTATTTATAATTTATACCGGTGAGTGTAGCTTCGAACATAATTTGACTGTATTTATTTTTTCAGATCAACCTCTAGTGGAAGTAGCATAAATTCACCAGGAGCCGGAGGTGGATTAAACGGAGGCGCGATGAACACTGGTTATCCAGTAATGGGCCAATTTGGCGGCGGTCAGTATTGTCCCGTTTCCGAAAATCTCGGATTAACACCTCATTACTCGTCCGGATGGTATCAAAGTTCGGCGGCGGATCCTAGATTTGCAAGTAAGTCGCGGAATTATGAACGTTTTGTCCCCTTTCTTTGAATATCGAGCATCTATACAAAAAGCAGATACGCCCGGAAGCGAAAATCCGATATTATACAACCCGTATTTCTAAGCTTCCCGTTTACATGTTCCCCAACTGCATCAGCGCGTCTCATCAATCATCTTCCTGTTTGCATACCAATATCCATGTAATATTATTTATACGTGTTACAGCATATTAGGGGGACGTTTGTAGACGTTAAACGATCGTAATACGATTAGGTATTGCCGCCATTAAATACCTACGTTCCGTATAGACTTCCGTTCGTTAAATGTCTACTGAGAAAAACTCCTCCAATTTAAATTAAAAGTAATGAAATTGATACGGCACTTTAAAAGCTTAGTTTGTATAGATAGATAAAGCGTGGGTGTCTTTAGTGTACATTTCACGAAATACAATACGGGTGGCGTGCGAACTATGCGGAAGGGGATATTATAGGATGTGTGAAACCGTAACCTAAACCTCTACTTCTGGCATTTTGTTATGTACCTACGTTTAGGGGATGAGATGAGAAGGTGGTTCTCTTGGTATTTTCGCTTAATCTACTCATATTTCACGAAATGCCTTCTAGCTATCATATACCCAATTTAATATAGGTATATACAAGAAGATATCTACCTATACCTACGTATTTGCATTCGAGATCTATAGGTAGGTGCGTTCATATTTCTATGCGCATAATAATAAGAGATAGAAAAAAGGGTAAATTATAGCCAAGTTTCGAAGATTTCCAAGTTGATTTCAAATATCATTTTAATATTAGACTTACCCTCATTTCATTTTTCGTGAAACCGTTAATTTCTCATTACCTAAAGTTAAGATGGCATTAGAGTTTAAAATAAAAACATTTAAAATAAAAACAAACATTTTGTACATTTTGTACAATTAGAAATTGAAAATTGAGCAATACCTTTTTTAAAACAATGTTTCCTGGTGCCGATGTTTTCCGTCGCAGACAAAATTGAATCGGTTTCCTCTGTGAAATGGATACTTCTTAGATTACCCTAGCTGGAATGTAGGTCTAGTTTGGATACGTCGGACGTCTTAAAACTGACGGTGTAACGGGCTAGTTACATTTACAGGGATTCGAAACCCCTATTGTAGAAAATAAATTTCATTCTCTACGGCACTGGCGAAAATTTTAATGTAACAGTTAATGTAAAGCAATATAATAAATACCTAACTCAATGACTACCTTCAATGACTCCTATCTTGCGGAAGGTTGGTTCGTTATCTCCACTAATCTGAAAATTAAAACCTGATGCTCTGGTTTAATCACTCTTAAGTAAATACGAATTGAATTGTTTTAATGTATTGTTGAAAATATTCTCGTTCCCACCCCCGTTTTTTTATTAGATAGATGTATTTCATGTAATTAATACAAAACAAAAAGTGCAATCACGCTCAAATCTAATTAATTACCTTTACCTTATCATCTTTATATTCGTAAATAATAATCAAACACCTAGCACAAAGTTCTATTCAAAATAAGTTTACACGCCCCTGGATGCTAAATAAAAATTTATCCCACACAAAAGAATAGTATTTATGAATTTGAAATTCTAATTTTACAAGAAATTACTAATACCTATCTTTAGTCTGGATGCGGTTATATCATTTATAAAAAATACGCCTTTTTTTACAATACAATCCGACTTTTGTATTAACAGGTAAAAATTTGGTTGGTCGTTGTCAGTGAATCTCGAACGACGGTTGACGATGACTTTGAATCCAGGGTAAAGCCGTACTTCAGGTTCCTTATACAATTTATTACTTCTAATTTGGTTCATTTACTGGAAATTACCAATTTTCCACAGTATGGAATGTCCAAAATTATCCTTATAACTTAGGGTTTTGGTAACCAGCAAAAGTACGAATTAATTGCCTTTAACTCTTTTACCGGTTGCTGTTTTATTTATAATGTCATTAGTACCTACCTCGTATAAATTAGGCGGATTTACCAAACTTGTTTTCAACGTAACTTGCCACTCCAAAAAATAACGCAACGGAAATGTTTTGCACCTTGAACCCCAACAATTAATTTAAACGCAAGGACAATTATCAAAATATGCACCGAAACGAAGAAAATATTTGCTCCCGTATTAATCTGATAACGCTGCGCAATATTCCCGGTACTTAATAGATATGGATAACGGAGACTACCCCTTTCATGCTTTGTCGCGACGATTTATAGATCCGGTAACATTGCAACGTTTCGACTATTATCTGCTTGAGCACTTGTTTTTTTCTCAACGCGCTTTAATTCTTGAATATAAGTTCTGATCTCTTTCCTTACGAAGCGGTACACCTATACAGTGTGTCCCAGATCGGGTGGGATTGCATGGGTAACTTTCTTATTATTAAAGATAGAGAATTGGTTAAATGGACAATGTTTTGCAGTTTTAGATGCTTAGTTAAAATTTCCTTGTGGAAATTCAAAATGTCGAATAGGTTCGACGTAAATTCAAAAAAACTAAAATTGGTCATTTCCTTTAATGTCTTATATCATCGAAAGTATAAGAGATATAAAAAAAAGTTTTATATAAAAGTTACTGTCTTTGATACGTTTAATTTAGAATTGATGTCAAAAAAAAATTCAAGATGGCCACTTTTGAGGAACATTTACCAACTTCCTAAAGTTAAATGGGCGCCATATTGGATTTTTAGATTACTTGATAGGTTTTTAAATTCTCTTTTCAACGAGCTATTATAACATAAGATTGAAAATAAGATACCAGTTATATTAACGGTTTTTGTATTTTAATCAAGTAGTCTATGACGAAAAAAAAACAAAACAAAATCTATTCGAGGCAACAAAACAATGAAAATAATTACACCAGATGTTTAAAATACTGGCCATTATTAGTGAAACACACTTCAAGACAGTTTAGTTTAGGCGTGTTGCCATTGATTATTATTATTATTGTAGTGGTAGCTACTTCCACTTTACTTTTATTTTTTAATTAAGTATTTACTTTTATAATATAATGTACTGTACATAATTCTTGAATTGTGACCTGAGCAGCCAGCTTGTTGGTAGATAGCATAAACCAACCCTTTCTTCGAAACATACGTTGTCGAGAAAAATCCTTAAAGGAAGTTTATTGGAGAATTTGTAAATAATGGTGAGCAGTTAAAGATCCATCGAAGATTACCGGTGCAATTACATGACTTCCCATTATGCCATAAAATACATTAATTTAAAAAAATATTACTTGATTTCGGCGTGAAACTACAACATGTAGGTTTTCCGGTGACGAGTAGTGTTCATTATGTCGATTTGAACACTCCGCAGTTAGAAAAATAAGATTCATCTGTCCACATACTCGAACTGGTAAAACTGTTAAGTTTCGATATTCTTGCGGCTAAACCACCTACAAAATGTGACCTGGGACAATGCATCAATGGTAATACATTGTGTAAAATAAAGCGAAGTGTCTTGAAATGTGTTTAACTTGATAATGGCATGATATTTTTTCGAGGGGATAGTTTGTAGTTATACCACCATTTGTAGGTATGTAAGTATGGATAATAAGATAGTCAATAAGTGATGTTATAAAAATCAAAATTTTTCTAGGCCTACTTAATATAAAATTTTGGAGAGAGTTTTAATGCCCAAACCCCCCTCTCATGAGTGCGCCCCTGATTTTTTAAACATCTGATGTAATTATTTTCATTGTTTTGTTGCTTCGAATAGATTTTGTTTTGTTTTTTTTCTTATTTTTCATCACCCAGAACCCTGAGTGCTACCTATTCCATGGGACATTCTATATACAGGGTGAGTTTTTTTCATTTTAAGCATTGGGATCTCGGAAACCATAAAGGTTGGTTCATAGCTGTCCGTTCATCCGTTGCGTTGATCCGTCAAACGGATAGAAAATTTTGTTAAGGTTCATAGCAATCCGTCCACATTGTACATTTGCAAGTATAATCATAACCTAAACTTTATTTTGTACTGTACCGTCAATGATTTTCAGTATGTAAAAATGGTACGAAAGTAAGAACACATTGCTATCTGGCATATTACCGTGAAGAACGAGTAGGCGAACGCTGTTAACGTACCAAACATAACCTCACTCTTGTTAAAAACGGACCAACGGAAACGTAAATGTTCAACTTCAACCAACTTTTCCGTCGTAAACGGACGACGTACGATTTAAAAATTTGCTGTCTTCTGATTGGCTAACGGACAAACGGAAACGTATGAACGGAGAGCTATGAACTTACCTTAAGACATACGGATTCGGTTAAATGAGGAAAGAGTTGTCGTTTTAAGAGCTTATTTCAGATATGCTATTGTTTTTTGAAAAAAAATCACAGTTCACTAGATATGAGCGAAAAACAGATTTAGTGATTTTTCATTTAATTGTTGTAGAATCGTTATTATTAGAAATATAACAAAATTTTTAAATGGTAGTCATAGTTGACTTTGACATTTTTAAAAAGGACAAATTTTTCTCTTTATAACGATATAATAAGTCTTGTACTTTAATAAATAAACGCGCTGCAGGAATTTTCGTATTATTGAGAGGTAAATAAACAGAGTTTGCCATGGAAAACAATATCTAGTGAGATAGGTACCTTTCATTTACGACGAAAATTGGACAGGCCAATGTTATCTTCATTTTCTACCAAATGAATTTCCAGATATGTTAGGATGGGTTAGATTTGGAAACACGACGTAATTTACGCTGGTTTCAACACAACGGTGCCCCACCGCACAACTAACTGCAAGTTAAATATTATAATAGACAGTAATTAAGAGAACAAAAATGTTTCCCATGGCAAAATCTGTTTTTACTACTCTTAATAATACAAACAGTACTGTATCATGTTTATTTGTCAAAGTAAGTACAATGAACCTTATATCATTGTAAACAGAAAAAAATGCACTTTTTAAAAATGTCACAGCCAACTATGATTACCATTTAAAAAATTGTAAGTTTGCGTTATAACTCGAAAATTATAAAAGAAGAATAAATATTAATAAACGTATCTTATTAAGCGGAAAAAAATCTACAATTTTTGTTCTTTGCATATTTCTGTAGTTCTAATACTAACGATTCTACAACAGTTAAATGAAAAATCAGTAAATCTGTTTTTCGCTCATATCTAGTAAACTGTGGATTTTTAAAAAAAAACAAAAGCATATCTTGAATAAGCTCGTAAAACTACAACTCTTTCCTCATTTAACCGTATCTCTATGTCTTACGGTTTCCGAGATCCTAATGCTTAAAATGAAAAAAAACTCACCCTGTATAACTGTTGACTGTTGACTTGCGGATCGACACAATTCCTAATATCGACGGCATCCTAATCCTTGTTAACTCTTTTAGCCCGCAGAGGAGAACCCAAACGGAGTGATGTTGGGAGATCTTGGTGGTTATTCCTTATTGTACCCCATCTGCTACTCAATTTACCAACCTACGGGGAACCACTATGTAACGTATCGTCGCTCCACATCTTGCTGAAAATCAACCTTTCTTCATCTAGGATCATGGCTCCATTTTCATTACACTTGGCTTTTGTCATAAGAGTATTTATATACCTCCTTGCAATACCTATAGGTATATTTAGATGCGGGTACAATTTGCCTGTTAAATCCCTTTCCCATATAGGTAATCATTTTATTGCTCAAAGTAGCTGCACTTATGTCCATCCGTTCGGTTGAATATCATGGCAGATCATCCGCCTCGCAATTTGGTTCAACATTATTCCGAAGCTTATGTCTATTCTACTTTGAATGTTTGCTTGTATAAAGTACATGTACACAAACGCATTGTATCTAAGTATGGAAACGAATTACAATTATTAACGAGCGATAAAATAGTTATTTATGCATCATGGGCATTAAGGCGATATTTATGCCAAGGGCGAAAGAGCCCGAGGGCCTCCGGTCCAAGGGATTGTAAGTCGCCCGAGGGTTAAATATCGAGTAATGCCTGAGGTGCATACAAAATGTTATTTTTCATCGTTCCAAATAATGAATTTCCAATAGGTATACAAATGTAATGATTATTGTTTGACCAACATCAAAGCGCTTCATACGAATCAAGTAGCATCATTCTCTATTACATAATGTTTTATATATCTCATATGACATATATAGAATTGGCATATAATAGGCAAATAAAAAATAAAGCGAGTTTATGATTTTGGACTTTCTGGCCGTCAGTCCGTCTGTGGACACGATAGCTCACTAACGGTTTCGAATTTTCCAATTCTGTTTTTAGCAATAGGCGGACAATGCTCAAGGGACTAATTGATTAAATTTTGGTAAATATTCGTCAATTGGAAGTGAGTTTGTCGCTCGTTGTCTTGGTGCAGTTATTTCTATTTGTTTTATATGGTAAGTATAGGTTTATGCAACCATTATCATTATTCACTATTATTATACGTTACTAAGAACTAGCCAATAGAAACAAATGTAGGTTTCGTTGGTTTGCGACGCCAAATAAACTTTTGTTTCTAATGGATATTTCTTAATGATTTAAAATGATACCTACTGATGGCATAAACCCACAATGGCATTAATGTTTAGGAGACCATAGAAGAACTATCAATCCATATGTTGCTACTTGTCCATGTGCTAGTTTTCTTATTTCCGACGCGTTTTTCATGCAATCTTAACAGTAGACTTTAATTTATAACAAAAGAAAATGATAATAGCGCCTACCGTGAAACAAAAGAAAGGGTTGGTGTATCTTTAGTCCTAATAATTTTATATTCAAAGACTTATAGTTCTCATAACAGAAAAATGCCGTTAGCTCTATAAGAGCGGAGTCTATCCGTTAGGTGTGCTGGATCGGCGGATCTGTTCGAGACCAATCCCAAAATATCATACCCCTAATCTTATTTTTTAAAAGCTTTTCCTCCACTTACCGACACAAATGAACCGCGCGCGTGAATAGGGAGCTGCAGAACTTAATTCCTATAACAATAGACTTTAATATCGTTCAATACCTACCTGAATACCTCATTGTACTGCATTTCCCCTCTGCTTTCAGCTCAATTTCCTTTGATGGGGCGATGACACATTATAGCCAAACGTCTTCGCCTATAACGAAATGTATAATCAAATATTGATGTTTTTTCAAATTAATATCTTCCGCGTCGTGTAGGCACGGTATTTCTAATTAAGTTTAAATGATGTGAAACGGCCCCGAAAGTTATCCCGTAAATACATATACGGCGTACTATTTACCGAGAGTCGCCATATTGAACGACGTATAGAGAGCCGGCTACTGTATTGTCATTGGATTTCGAGTGTTCTGTAAACACACATAACTTAGTGTGTATTTACTTGCTGTCAGTTAGTTATTGCAACAGTCTGTGTACGTATATCTATTGGCACATTCTCTACTCACACCTACTTGCATATTTTTTTTCATTGTACCTATAATAGGTAGACACCTATTTATTTAAGACTGCAGTATAGTTATTGCGTTAGGTTAGCGATAGGTGGATATATTAGTTTATCTTGAATAAATCTTACATTAGATAAAGCACTCGCAGGAAAAGGTATACGCACTTAATCATTTAATGTCATCGTTCTTGAGTGACAAGGTAAATAAATAAAAATATGGACAAGTGTCTAGAATGCATTTAATGACTAATGAAATGGAAATAAATGTTTGCTAAGGCTTTCACTAATCTAACTGTAGAACTTTCTTTTGTCAATTTAATAAGATCGGTCGCGTAACTGCTATCGTCGTAATTTTCATACACATTTCCAAAACTACAAGACCCAAGGTCCATGGTGTTGCAGAGCATGCTGATGTTTTATATACTCGTATTATGTTTACTTATATATGCACAATATAGTTTATATGCAATAACTTTTCATGGTATTAGATACCATTGAAGTTATAAATTCAAGATTACCACAGAATTATCATCAGATGTTAATGATTTAAAAACCAGTTGCCAAATTCTTGACAGAACAGCTTCCTAGCTCAAGCCAAAAGCGCTTTTAGAAGAGTGTCTTCAAAAAATAATAAGTTTAAACAAAAACGTTTCTCACGAAAGTTATTATTTTTATTTTCCGATGTTGAATAAGAATATCGAGGCGACATTCGAGGTTTCTATTTGAAAAAATTAAGTTGCCCTACACTTTACCGGAACTGGTAGTCCAAAAGGACCAAAAGAAATGACCCTATAGGCCCTCGGCTACACTCCAATTCATCTCGTGTATCCACTTAAACCCCCATAAAACAAAATTTACCCGATAAATTAATAATTCTAATTAGATCGCTATAATTGGTATAATTTTTACATTCTTTACCTAAATACAAAATTCGCGTGGCATTTGCATCTTTTTTGTGTGCTCCTTTTGTAAAAAAAAAGATTCTACATTGACCGCGTGCCGTTGTATCCTTTTTTTTGCGCATTTCCACAAAAATAAAAAAAAATGCGCTATTGTGGCCACTTTGTCCGTCCGTCCGTCCGTCCGCTCGTTTTGCGACGCTACTAGTTCTTTATTTTAAGAGCTATTGTTCTACTTTTTTCGCTATTTGGTTCGTTATGGTGTCGAGTCTTGCACCAAGGAAGGAATTTTTTCTGTACCGCTTACAAAAAAAGTTATTGTAAAAAAAACAAAAAAACGTTTTTTACATGTTCCATAATTTTACACTTTTGCGGTTTATTAATGATCCTAGAGATCGTTTATAATTTCGTATTGCTGTATGTCGTCTGTCTGTTGGTCTGTGCGCCTGTTCCTTTGTCTGTCTGTTCCTCAATCTGTCCGTGTGAACAATAACTTTGTTTAGAAATGTCCGATCGCTTTGACATCTCCGTTATGAACTGAATTGCAAGAAATTCAATATGGGCATAGCTTCAACCATATAATACGTAATGCCAAAAGTTGAGTCTAATCGATTCAAAAATCAAAATTCACAGTGCTCTTTTGTCTTTTCGCATCTCAACCATTTATAAACCCAATTACAAAGTTTTTTATTTATAAAAGTATTTAAATGAAATTTGATACATAGGCACTTGGAATAAAGGAAAATCAAACGCCAGTTTCAAAATTTGGTTTTGCGCATGCGCAGTGCCAACTTTTTTATTTATGGAAGCATTTAAGTGAAAATTGATACATAGGTGCTTGGAATAAATGAAAATATAACGTTAGTTTCAAAATTTAGGTTTGCGCATGCGCAGTTCCATCTTTCTTATTTAGAAAAGCATTGAAATGAAATTCTTCTTATAAACTGAAATTGAAGTAGCACGTCAAAAATGGATTGCACATGTGCAACGATATCTTTCATATTTGTATGGCCGGATTTTTACGATTTTAACAGAAGTTGTATCTTACAAATGGGAAATGAATGCAAGTGGACATGCGCTTTCTGTAAATCGTTTATATCTATGATTACTTTTTAACTTGTTTTTAATTGCTCATGGTTGTCTATTGAATTTAAATTTTATTTCATGTCACAAGGCAACATACAATTAATAATTGTAATTCCTAATTAGAATTGGTTTAGTCTCGCCGAAAAACAATATTTTAGTTTTTTAACTTTGACATCTTTCGAATAACTTAAAAAAATGTAGGTTGTTATATTTGAAAAAAAAGTTCGATGCCGTTGCGGCGCTCCAAATTTTATTTTCAAAAATCCGGCTCGTTATTTTTCGTTTCAGTATGTCTAATATACATTTCCAAAATTTGAACGAAATCCGTCGAGCCATTACCTGGGAAAATTGCCAACGTACGCACATACCTACATACAGACGGAAAAAATGTTATTATTTAGAAGTTGCTTAAAATGATCTAAAACGTTGACATTTGATGAAATTTTAACATGTCCAAAAAACGATGATCGCAACGCAATAGCCACCTAGCTTAAGCTAGGAAGCTAAAAATGAAAGATCCCTACAACAAATAGTATGACTGTGTAACGTCTAAAATCGGCGTGCGCGCGGAAAATTGGAGGGAGAAAGTAGATTGGGAAAGAGGCGGTTGCGTCAAGCAAAAAGGAAAAGGAGTGTGTTTGTAGCGGAGATTAAAGAAAGGCGTTTAAGAGAAATTGCGAATCGACTGGGGCCCGAGAATTGCATTAGAAGAAATAATAATTGTTGTATTGGCCGTCCAAAAATTTAACAACGGACCAAGTTAACGCGAGCCGTTTTCCATCTATAGTAAGTAAAAGAAGGGCGTTCGTGTCCATTCCTATACTGCGTAATTTTTAGGGCTTTCTCTACCCCAATGTGCATAGAAGGTAGAATGTAGATAGATTTGAAGTAAATCCGAAGCACGGAGAGTGAATACCGAGTCCTTTTGATATCGAACTAATCAGCATCGTTGTCAGCATTCAGCGACCTCCAAATTTAATCAAGAGCCTGCTCCGCCAGCTCGGCTGTACACAATTCCTTTCCGGAAAACCCACAAACAGATAAGAAAGAACGCCGTGTTCATAATTGTTTGTACCTGAGTTATCACCCAATTAACCATCATTCACCTCATTTCATTCACCATTAGTACAGCATAATTCTAACCACCATCAATCGTAACTTTGTGATATAAGTAAATCAATTAAGTGTTAGGTTAACTTTGTAATCAATAATACGTGTCGATTTATCTGTCGGTTGGCATGTGAGTTAAAGACAGATTGGCGCCCAAAAATTATGTAATAAATTTAAATGAAATTGTAAATATTTGTATCCACGATCCCGCCACCCCCAGGAACTGAGTAGAGCCAGTGGCACCATTAAACTCATTTTTTTTCTAACGTCACACAGTGCCGCCCAGCACGTGGGGCCCGATTTGTGTTATATAGAATTTACGTTCAAAATATCAAAAGGATTTTGGTTACCGCGTTATATAGAATTAAAACCTAGTTTTTGAAATCATGATGGAATATTTGGGAATGAGGCCCGTAGATCTTCGCACAGAAGAATTAAATTATGAATTGCGCATTAGAGGTGTGGTTACGGAAAAAAAAGATGTCCCAACTAAACGTAAAATATTGGCTAAATTATTAGAAAAGGATCGAAGTCGGCCTCGTATTAACCTCGAGGATCCGTTGTATAATTTTGATGAGGAATGCGTGACAATTGAACAAACAATAAGTGCTATTAGGGAATTAATTTCAGAATTCGAAGGCCCAGAGTCGATCCGCAATTTAGAAGAAAAAATTCGCGTATCAATTATCTCAACAACCGTGTATTTAGATTACGAGTTGAGGGGGATGAATAGTGAAGGTTATCCAAGTGTACAAAAATGAGTCAATTGCCTCTGTATTGGAGTTAGAGGTACTTTTAGCAGACAAGGTGATCATGGAGGAATGGTTTCTGTGGACAACGAAGGTGATGTGAACACCAGCAACCGCCCACAAATAACCAGCAGCAGATACCATACGGGGCAACCGTTCCGAAATAATGGTAGTAAGTCGGTACCGGGTTTATAAATGGGGCTTAAAAATTCTCAGGAAAGGAAGGGGCTAGTTTATTAACATTTTAGAACAAGTTGGGGATTATAGTTTAGCCAGGAACATTAGTAAGACGGAATTATTTAACTCTGCGTTGAATGTTTTCCGACGGGGCATTAGTGTGGTTAGGGCTATAAACCCTTGGTAGCAAAATTGGGACGAATTTAGTTGTTAAGCTTAAATGTGATTTTTTGCCGTGTGATTATGAGGAAGAATGTTTGGCAGGAGATTAGGGATAGGTAACCAAAAGAAAGAGAGCCTGTACATATATTTCGTAGCCATGATGGGAAAATTTATTCAAACGCGTAGGCCAAGAGATTCCAGAGGCTACAAAATTAAAATATTTGAGGAGGAACTTACTTCCTAATTATATATCTCATCTTTGCCCTTGTCCAAATTAACTTGCATTTCAGAATTGTTGGCTGTTGTGTAAAAAAATCGATAACGCAAAATACTATCACGGGTAAGCAAAAACAGAGCGTGAGTGCCGCGCAATCGTCAGCTAAAGGGGTTCCGTATCCGTTAACGAGATGGCAAGTAATGGTCATACGCCAGATCATTCCCGATCGGACGTGGAGAGTTATACTATAGCTACACCTAGGTACTCTAACACAAATAAACCGCGCTTCTATAATGGGAGTAGAACAATTAGGAACAAAAATTTTACGCACGATTCCGAAACGCGCACATCTGTTAAGTGCTGGAATTGTAATTATCCAAATCATACATTTCGTAACTGCTCCGCAAGCAGGAAGTTATTTTGTTACGGGTGCGGTCATCAAAACGTTACAATGAAAGAATGCCCGAAATGTACAAAAAACTAGAGAATAGGGATAATAAAGGGCGATATTATCCTTTCATATGTAAGCCCACACATAAAACTAATTTTAATAATTCCTGGCAGTCGTGGTTAACAACGGTAGCAAAATTTTACAAGGCAAGGGCTCAAGGCGAGGCAAGCATTTCTACCGCAGTAGAAAAAAGGCACCTAGACAATAGACCGTATATTAAAATACATATGTTTGATACGATCGTGGTCGCACTTTTAGATTCCGGTGCAAATCGGTCCATAATTGGTAAGGCGGGCATGTATATTTTGGAAAAATTTCGCCTCAATTTGTACCCTACTAATATAAAATATATTACCGTTGCAGATGGAAAAAAAAGTTGTGTAGCAGGGGTAGTTGACATACCCATCGTAATAGATAACGTGTTGAATGTAATATCATTTTTAATAGTTCCGTCATTAGTACAGACTGTAATTTTGGGCAGTGATTTTTGTGAGAAATTTTTGGTAACGATTAGCTTTCATGATCAAACGTGCACAGTTCAAAATAACGAAAACGCTGGCCTAAATGCGAGCGTCAACGAAGCGTCATCTACCTATAGAGACGTTAACAACTTTACAAGCGACCAATTAATAAAAATTCAAAATTGCATAAAACTTTTTCACAATATTGGTGACGAATCTCAGTTAGGTCGTACACATAAAATAAAGCATACCATAGAGGTAACTGATCCGAAACCATTTAGGCAAAGGCAGTATTTAATGTCCCCATATTTGATGGAACACCTTAATAAGGAACTCGATAGGATGTTGGAGTTAGGAGTAATAGAGCCGTCACACAGTCCCTATAGTTCGCCAGTGCTATTAGTAAAGAAACAGTCGGGCGAGTACCGTTTTTGCTTTGATGGTCGCATGTTGAACTCCATAACAAAACCTGATAGGTATCCCTTGCCTCGAGTTGACAGAATACTCAATATGTTAAAGGGGGCGCATTATATTTCGTCTATCGACTTAAGGAGTAGCTTTTGGCAAGTACCGCTCGATGAAGGCGCCAAGGAAAAAACTGGGTTCTCCATACCAGGGCGAGGACTTTTTCAATTTTGCGTGTTACCATTCGGTCTAAGCAACGCAGCGCAGACTCAGCAACGTCTCATGGACGCGATTTTTGGACCAAAATTCGAGCCGAATGTTTTTGTGTACTTGGACGACATAATCGTCGTTACGTCAACATTCGAACATCATGTGTGCCTTTTAGAGGAGGTTTATTCACGGTGACGCGAGGCTAATTTAACGGTCAACTTATCGAAATGCAGTTTTTTTAAAACCACCCTAAAGTACTTAGGTTTCATTATTGACGGGAACAATTGCGGATTAAAAACTGACCCGGAAAAAATTTCTACTATGCTAAACTACCCCAGACCTACAAACTCTACAGAGATTAAACGGTTCATTGGTATTTGCTCGTGGTACAGACGTTTTATTAAAGATTTTTCCACGTTAGTGTCCCCTGTCAATGATTTAATAAAAGGAAAAAAGAAGAAACAGAGTATTAAGTGGTCGGAAGAAGCCGAAGAGGCATTTTTGAAAATTAAACAAGCCTTAGTTTCAGCTCCTGTGTTGAGGAGTCCTGATTTTTCACTGCCGTTCACAATCCAATGTGATGCATCTAATACGGGTGTAGGTGGCGTTTTAACGCAAAACATAAAGGAGGGTGAAGTCGTTATTGCATATTGCTCACGGACTCTCACGAGTGCCGAACGCAACTACACTGTAACCGAAAGAGAATTATTGGCTGTTTTGTATAGCATAGAAAAATTTCGTCCTTATATCGAGGGGGTTAGGTTTAATATAATTACGGATCATCACTCGCTATTATGGCTAAATGGCCTTAAAGACCCGTCAGGTCGTCTAGCGCGTTGGAGTGTCAAATTAGCGCAATATTCTTTTGACATTACCCATCGTAAAGGAAAGCTTAATGTTGTGGCGG
>NW_022170249.1:8744907-8779074 GCF_008802855.1 Photinus pyralis
CATCCCCGCAAAATTTTAAATAAATAATTGGCACATAAGCAATTTTGTGCGGTTAATTTCTGTATTAAAATAAATCGCTAATTATCACAATATTGAACAAAAAAGTACCTTCAGCCTTCTTGGATCTCAAAAAAAGGTGAACTTCTAAAGTGCCTCAAAAATCATAGTACATTTTTAACGAAAAAAGTTTAACAATTATTTAAAAAATAACTTCTCCGTTATGCGGTTCATTAACAAACTAAACAGTCGTCCCCTTGGTCGACTTCATTTATGTGCGGGATTGATCCCGCAAAAATGCTGCGGGAGCCAGGGATTTCGGGATCCCGCGATCCCGGTATTGCATGCCCTAAACACCACCTAAAACAAATCGATCAGTAAAGCTAAAAGTACTCACATTTTCAAAATTTTAAAATTAACATCAGTATAATCCCTTGACGAGGAATCACCCACAAATTTTAAACTTGATTACTATAATTGAAGAAAAGAAAAGTTAACATAACGACCCATTGACCCAGTTTCTTTATATCCGCTACATGCGCTGTGTGGTGTAGGTTATCTCAGTACAAAGGCGTTGTCCTTGTACTTGTTAAAAATTTAATTCCTTTTTACAGTTTCTACAGTTTCCTTTCGGGGCGATAAGTGATAAACGTTGCTCAAGACGACTTCCATTGGCAACGTCGACGAAAGCATAACATTCCATTTTTTAAGGAGCTTGCGATTTTTCTTCATCCCCAGCGTTTTTTGTAAACAGCATGCGTTTTTGTATTAGCCAACTAGCGTCTTGGTTATGGTACCACTCAGAGTAAATTAGAAAATTTCCATAAAGAAGATATCCAGCCGACATCGACAAAAATAGTGCAGATATCCCGGAATTCAAAACCACTACGTAAAAATCTTCCCGAAAGTCGATTTTCAGAGATTAAACTTACGTGCATGTAAAATTCCATCCACCTGGAGGACAACGGTTTGCTACAGTTGCAGCAATTAAATAGTTATTTACATAAAAGTCCGGAAAATGACACATTACACTGGTGAGGAAATATTGACGTGCGATGCTCCTTTGTTGTAAATAGGTAAATAAAGCACGTAATTAAATTTACGTTACAATATACAACCAATTAAGAATTTAGGAAAATTAAAAGTGTTACACGTCTTTCTTATTAAACAAGTCAACATTGCAAGCAATTTTAACTTCAAATAAATTGTCGCTGAAGATATACGAGCAGCGCACTCCATTCTAACACTGTTGGTGGTTTCCTCATATATTACTATTTACCAGTTATCTTTTATCTGGTCAAATCTCCATACAGCATTGTACACGAATTTTGAAAAATAGCTAAGGTACCCTCACTACGCAAAAAATTTAATCCCTTGGTCTGCTTGACCTGCGTTCAATCAGTGTCTTGCGAGGTGTCTTGCCAGTATGTATGTAAAGTTTTTGAAAAGTCATTGTACAGCCTACAGGAAAATTGTTCAGTATTCTCCCCGAGTTATAATAAGTGTTTAGTACAAACTATATAGTTGTGAAACAGCGCTGATTTGCAAAATTACATCTTGATACTACTTTTCGCGGGCGTCCGTCATCATCAGACATTCCACTCTGTTATTAATTCTTCATTATGTAGTTCAATGATACAGCGTTGGGCTATAAAGCCGGAGGTCGGGTCTTCGAATCTGGGCTGAGGTAATAATTTTGTATTTTCCTTAGACCAGTTTCGAGCATTCTGCCGGCTATTCCGAATTAGGTTTTCCTGCAGTTTTCTTAGTTCGTACGGTATCTACCGGAGTAGTGTAACAACTTAAGACCTTCTGCAGAGACACCTCTAAAAAGCATTACCTATGCGGGTCACTGTAATTGGACGCAAGTCTTTTTAGGGCCCAGAACAAGAGAGGGATAATAAATAAATAAATTATATTGACTTAGGAGCACTATTACCAATTATTACTTATTCAATGGTGTTAGGTACTTATTTCTAAGTTTCTAAAGGGGAGATATCAGTTAGCTAGTGTCACATGGTGTTAGCTCTTTAGATTGCAATGAAGAGATGTGCGGCGTTTCACAAAGTTCAATTTTGGTCCGATCCTGTTTATTACATACCTACGTCTTGTAATGTGCTTAAATTCAATTTAAATTAAACATCAATATGTAGGTAATCTACATTTTATTCAACTCTATACAGTAAATAAAATTCTATATAGACAAAAAACTGTGTTCCTGCTGCCTACTATTCCGGACAGCACTTGGCTCCAGATTTCTCGCTAAAAAAGAAACAAACTGTATTTTTATGCGGATAATGTAAATGATATTGTACATATGTACAAGATTTATAATTAATGTCCGGACTAATTCTATAAGACATTATATAATAGCAAAAAATAGTACTTACGCCTTAGCTACGACAAGAATCAAACCCACGAATTTCATTTTTAAGCTGTAGTATTGCGAATGCTCTACTTGATAATAATATCGTCGAATGTCCATTCTTTTATACTAATGCTTAGTCTTTCCCCCTCTGCCGAATAAATTTTATGAATATCAAATAACCTCAAGTAGTGAGATTATTTCGAAAATAGACATTTATCGTCAACTTACGCGCAAAACCGAAAACACTCAGTAATAATTTTCTCTGTTTTGCGTTTATAATGACAGTATTCCGATTTCAAAAATAGTGCTGGAATGAGTTTCATTCCAACACTATTTTTGGTAACTATTTTCCACAACTGACAGATTTTTAAAAACATTTGGTATTCAGTGGTTGGCATGCTCGTCTAAATCATCCAGGCTGATCATATACGCGAATGTTCAATTCAAAGTTCTGCCTGGATGATTTAGACGTTAATACTTATCTCAACGGTTTAGTAAAATGTGGACTAATTTCACTTATTGTTAGAACATTACACATTATTCACTTTTTATTGAAAAAACTAAAATAGTATAATTCGTGTTTGACGCGCTTGTTAAATTGAATTTTTTCAAAATGTAGCGTAGCCAACTTAATTTCTTTATTGAAAAATTGTTGGTGTTGCCAACTTAATTTCTTTATTGAAATATTTTTACAGAAAATGTCAGAATTGTTAATTTTTTTAATACAATTAAAATGCTCAACAGAGAAAATAGTATAAAGCATATGTTGCAGAAGGCCTTTCTAGCACTCGTTCATTGAAACTTGAACTCGTGCTAGAATATAGCGCCTTCTGCAACTTATGCTTTAATATACTATTATTACTATTAATAATTATCTATCTGAAAAACAAAATATGAATTGTTTTGGCTTTTATTACACATTTATCAGGAAGTTCAGTCCAGAAATCTGTTAAAGATTGCGTATTAAAATTCATTTATGGGTGGTGCTTGTCAAAATCTCTATTAGTTGTTCTTCCAGTGGCAGATTTTCTGGTTTCCCGTCAAACAGAACACGAGTCAAATTCCGATAGTATAAATTGGTATCTCGTTGTGGAGAAAATGGTCGCCGGAAACCGATACTCAAATTTTCTATAAGTATCATAGCATTTTATTTTACTATACATGACTTGGTTAGGCCTAGAATAATTCTTTCTTTTTATCACAAATTAACCTTGTATACAAATTCAGCAGCATTTCAATATGTTATTTACGGCTTCCGTCCCATTTAAACCTAAGTTGGGTTTAAAGGAAAAGCGCTGACTAATTTCTATACTCGTATATACCTATAAGTTGTCAGAATTTAGTTAATTTATGTATAACGTATGTGACCATGCAAAACGGCTGCCTTGTCGACCATATGGACGCAATAAAGGAGTTTTTCATAGTATGTTACGTAGTTAGCCTTGAGCAGTTAGGTACATTTTGAGTCTTATCAAAATCAGTCGTCAACAAAATACTTGTAACTTATCTACTCAAAGTAATCGATTTATATAATGTGAACAATAAATCATTACGTGTAATCGTATTCAATAAAATTATTCGTTGGTTGCGAAACAACCTGGTCCTTTATTCGAAGAGTCGGAGATCAATCTAACATCTCAAACATTGACCCATTCGAGCAACGAGATGATCTACAGAACTTATCGATAACTTTTCAACAACAATCAAGCTGCAATTCAGCTGAGGAAACTTCTGGACATTCGTCGCCCCAGAGTAAAGATAAGCTTTCTTTATTCCTAAGTCTAGCTAGTTGTAGTGTACAAACCTTTCAACTTATTCAACTGCTCGAGTCGTTAGGTTCCTTAAGCTCTAATCAAATCAGTCGGCACCAAATTCTGTAAACGTGGATTGAAACGTCGACAAACAGTTAAACAAACACAAGGCCACAGGGTCCGCGGTGTATAAACGATACATACTAACAAAATTTCTTGTAGCATATGTAAGAGCGAGCATTATACAAACAAGTTTAAATAGTTATTTATGTATCAAGGGCATTAAGGCGATATTTATGCCGAGGGCGACAGAGCCCGAGGGCCTCCGGCCCGAGGGATTGTAAGTCGCCCGAGGGTTAAATATCGAGTAATGCCTGAGGTACATACAACATTTTATTTTTCATCGTTCCAAATAATGCATTTCCAATATACAAATGTAATGATTGTTGTTAGTGCTTCATACAAATCAAGTAGCATCTTTTTTTTTATTACATAACTCCATCAATATATTTGACAGGCAGTTTGAGGGCATAATGGATTGTCATCTCATTATGCCCTCTCATTATGTCCTCGGGCGTCATAGACTGCTTTATATATCTCATATGACAGATATAATTGTCATATAATAGGCAAATGAAAAATAAAAGTCATTATGCAAACATAAAGACGAGAGCGTATTTTCCTCCTAATAATATTATTGCTAGGACCAGGGAAAAATACCGGTAGGCACGAGATCCTTACCCCATTCTCTTTCAAATGAGCCGCCTATCGTCGAAATCTATACAGTTTAATGAAAAGTAGCGGAGCGTATACAAATACAAACAAATTTTGAAATGGGCATTAGTTTTTACTTTTATTCGAAGTGTCTACATATATGAAACATTTTTTAATGATTTCGTAAATAATAGGTATTGCGCATCATTTACGTTAGAAATTTCGTTAATTTTGAAACCGGTATTAGTTTTAGCACAGATTTACACATACATATAGGTACCCCTACATAAACTGTGCAGTGTTTTAGATCGCCGAATTCCCTTAAAAATCCTCTGTAATCAATATAAATCCGAACCCGGTTAGAAACGAGCTGTAGTCACAAACAATTAAAGTTACTATAGGAAACTCACCTCTAAAATTTGATCATTAACTAACGTGAACCAATACTAAAAGTAGGGTTAAACCATTTCTAATCTTTATAATGTCCAAATAACCACCATTTCTTAAGTATCTATCTTGGGATTGTGTCATATTTTGTAAGTATGCGATTGACAGAAGGATATCTACCTATAGAATGAAAGATTCCCTGATTTTTTAGTACCTATGTTGTTTGGACCCACTAAGGTAGTGTATACTCAAGTTTGCAACCCTCTGAGTTGTGCAAAAAGCGTAGCACACAAAAACAACGAAATTTTCGGACTTGGTTCAGATTTTGCTCTATATCTCCTAAACTGTGCATTTCATACGTTTTTGACGAGCATTAAATGTATGACAATTTGGGCATTTTTCCGGAAATTACCAATTCACTTTGTTGTTGCATATGAAGTGAGTTTTAAACAATTCCATAGATTTAAATTAGGGCAGCAATCCAAGTTAAATTGTAGGTAGGTATCAATGTTATTAGTTGACGAGCTAATGTGAGCAGAAATAGTAGTAAAGTGACCTTGAGGATTGTAGCGGTTCTTAATTGTGCGTAATCCCGTTGGGTCGGAAGGTGTTCTCGTCTACTCCCTTTCTCGTTCCCTCCTTTTATCCATTTCTAGTCTTAAGGGGAGCGCGACCAGGCCCATTATGCCTATCCCCTTTCTTTTGCAACGCCCGCTCCTCTCAATTAAGGATATGACCCTGTTTAGCTAAGATCACCCTCCCCGGTTTCAGATAACTGTTGCCAATGATCTGAAGCCTGTCTCCGATCAAGGTGTCACCGTGACAGTAGTTTCATCTGCCCCGCCACAGAACGTGGGGTCGTCAGCCCAATGTTGTGCATGTGGTAGTTGGCCATCCAGTGCCCCGTGAGAATACCGGTCATCTGTGTAATCAGGCTTCTATTCAGTTTTAAAAAATTTACCAAGGGGCCCTGGACTGTGACCAGTTGCTTGTTACCACGGAGCCTGGAATTGACTAGTCGCACCGTCTTTAATCCTGGTACTGACAACAGGGGGAGCAATTCCTAGGGTAGGCTCCGGTCCGACAAAGACCCCACTACTGACTTCGCGAGACAGCGGCCTTTCTTTATGCACTATTCCGTAGGGCGCTGGCACACAGATCAAGCTTACTTTATTTATCTACATTTATATCTACAGTTCGCCTGCAATCAAGCGCCGTAGCCGATCGAAACGTGTTTGCTGACAGGACCCTCAGCGCCACCTGACTGTCAATGTATATGCATATATGCTTATTGCGGTAACCTCTACAGAGGTTCTCCTCTGCACAGCTGATGGTTGCATCTCTGACTGAAACATGATGCTACGCTGACCAAGGGACAAACTGCTGTCAGCTCTCGGTGGAGCGCCACGTATTTATCCATTTCCGTTAGGGACCCGTCGGGCGTGTATAAACCACGCTAGCCCCTCAGGTTTGCGCTACGCGTGATCTGAATTCAGCACTACATTTATTCATAGCTAATATTTCTTAACAAATTGTTACTTCTTCAGAGCCATAAAATTTGCTGCAAGTCAAACAATTATAAAGAGAAAGAAATCAAAGTGGATAACCACAGAACTTACAGTTGTACTTAGAACTACCCAAAACATACATGAAATAGGGGAATTTATATAAAACGAGTAAATCAAGCGTAGGTAATGCAAGAACAGCAATTGCATCCTAGAAGGGCGATCGGACTCACTCAGCCCCAGTTGCACCAACAAAATTAAGCCTTGCTTAAAGTTAAGTCGAACTTAAAATCTCTGGCAACGATTATTAAGACAATCGTTGCTATGGTATTTAAGTTATGCTTAACTTTAAGGGATACTTAATTTTGACGGTGCAGTTGGCCCTCACTCCTGAATTCATGTTTGGGAAAAACTACCACATCTTTCTTAATGAGGATGTGGCATCCCAACCAGACATATTCATCATCACGGATGAATCTAAAGAACTGAATTTCCGTATCACCCAACCAACTTCCTACTGTATTCCAATCAGAGTTGGTAGGACCAACGTTCAGTGCCAGGAAAGTTCTTATGCATAACATAAAGAACAAAACTATCAAAATTTCCAGTGACAGCAGGGCTGCTCTGCAGACACTTGGCTGTGAAATTACCTATAGGTCGATTTCCGAATGTCACCATGCACTAGAACAAGTATCAAGCAGCAACACCAGTGAGCTCGCAAAGGGCATGCTGGAATTGAAGGTAATGAGAAAGCCGATTAATTAGCCCGACTGGCCTCAAAACAGGTGCTTTATAGTCCAGATCCGGCTCTTCCACTTACAGCTGCAACTGTGAACAACCAGTGCAGGGCTAGGTAGTACATGATGTTAGATTGTTGCCATGCGAGAGCAGCCTTCAAAGGACCATCTCGTAACCTGGTGCGTTTTTGCACAGGGCAACAAGAAAGAACCTGAGGTTACTCGTGGCAATACCTTCTGGGCACTACAAACTAAACAAACACGTGCTCCGCATGGTTTTGGTAGGATCGTCATCCTGTAGAGGATGTTACACAGACGATGAGACGACACACCGCATATTTGGTGAATGTCCGACCCGCTCTAGACCAACTGAGACAAAAGACAAAATTTAAATATGACAGGGTCAGTCAATAATAATTACACATTTTGAATCACTTATTCCTTATAATTATGCAAACTGGGAGGCGACATAAAGCGCCTGTGAGCAGTCTATTGCAGAGCCTTCTCTTTTCAATGTTTCATCATTGCAGTTTACTAAGGTAGTGCGTTTTGGTCCCGTTTGCTCATTGCTAAGAGATTTATATATGTTACCGGCAAACTGCGAAATCCGGCATTTTGGCATTTCGCGAAATGACGAATGCAACAGGCAAAGTAAGAAACGGAGCTGCAGTTCGCACTTTGACTGCCTCTCTTTAGGGATTTCGCGAAATGCCTAAACATGCAGACAAAGTGTGAAGGCTTCGTCATTTCCCACAGATTGCGCATACAGCGTTGCCATTGGATGGTAAACGACGCGACGATTGTGATTTAATTTAAGTACTCTCTAAATATTGCGCTCACGTTTAGACTGCATTTCTTCTATGGTGTTTCTGTTGAGTCACGATTTGGATTTACTGTGGAGAATACATCAAATGGGGGATGGTACCATTGAATTTATAGTTATAAATTCAATGATGGTACTAACGCGACGGTTTTACGTTTGGCACAGCTGTACGCGCAATCTGTGGAAAATAACCGAGAATTCTCACTTTGCCTGAATGTTTAGGCATTTCGCGAAATCCCTAAAGAGAGGCAGCGAAGTGCGAAGTCGAGTTCCATTTCTCACTTTGCCTGCTGCATTGGTCATTTCGCAAAATGCCGGTTTTCGCAGTTTGCCGGTAACATATACATATTTTATTGAATCCACTTACGAAAATGGGCGAAACGTTGACATTTATAGCGTTTTCGATTGGCAAAACTCGTGCTGCACGAGTGCAATTTTTACGTTCTATTGGTAATTTTAGGGCAATTTTCTGTGTTCCATTGGCAAATGTGATGCAACAATTACGCGCTCGGTGTAAATTTCGACGCACGAGGTCCGAGAGCTCGTGGAGCTGCTTTTTTAAAACAAACGTGCGGCAATTTGAATTTGTTTCTTGCATTGGAGAGTTTTTTCTCGTCATCTTGCGACAGCGAAGATGGTGAAATAGCCATAACTTTTATTTTACAAAAAGTTGCACATGCCACATCCAAGTCATTAAACTGAACGCCAAAAATTGGTCCTTTACAAGGAATTTCAAATTTATCTTCCTCATCGTTTAATACTGAAATCGTTTCAGTCATTTTTTAGAATTTGTCGATTACCTAAATCTAAAATGAGGTTATAGACAAATGACAACAAACATTTACGAATATTTATGTTCCATTGAGAGCAATTTTCACATGGATTTCTTCAGTTTCTCGTGCAACACTCGTGCAGTACGAGTTTTGCCAATCGAAAACGCTATTAGCTTAACATTGCCACTGAGTTGCTAACAATTGTAAAGAGTTAATATAGGGAGGAGGACAGGTCCAGGAATAGGGGAAAGAGAGAGGAGTGTCTTTTAGTTACTTTTAACTTAAAATGCAAATGTTGTACTACAAACGTGGTACTCAAATTCTCGCCAGAAATGTTTGGTCCTACGTCATCGATTGGTTAATCAATTTCAGACAAGTTCACACACCTGTTACGTGTGGCTGTAAACTGTATCCTCCTATAAGTGTATACAAAACAAGTCTGAAAGGTTAAATATTCGTAGCGAGAGTATTATATAATTTAGAGGAGAGTCGAAGTGAGAATTTATACGGCAAGCGAAGTGTCTGAAAAATGGACGATTGTCCAACTTACACGTGCAATACGCTTAGTCGCTTACTCTTTTTTAGATATTTCTTTTGTTTAAAAGCATTACTTTTAACCAAGCCATAAAACTTTTTTCACAACGATTTATGTTGAAAAACTTTTCTTGATAAGCTCACCTTTGGATGCTACTTCTATTTCGAAATTATTTTTCTACTTAAATCATTTATCTTGAGATGTGTTTGCGTCGCAATAACTTGAATTTTCAATATTATGTGTGATATGACAAGTACCTTATAAGATTACAAACCACCTCTGGACTATTTATAATCGGAGAAAAGTGTTTTGTTTATTATAGACGTCATTTATATAGGTACAGATACATATACTTATTTCATTTTCTCACTTTAGGGATTGAAGTGTTTTTTTCATCCATTCGCCGTAGCAATCAAAAGTACTTATGTACCTAATGACAGTTACTAGGCCAATTTTTGATTATTGCGCATAACTCGTAAACGGACCTGCTACAAATAACCCTCGAATTTAATTTAATTTAATTTAATTTAATTGCCACCTCACACATCGCATCGACTTCAACCCCTCGATGTAACATTTTTTAGTTCGTTGAAAGGAGCATACAGTCAAGAATGCGACCAATACATGAAATCCAACCATTTTGTTCAGATTGTTGTGACAAAGATTGCAGAATTATTCGCCAAAGCTTATAACCGAATAACTACAACTGAAAAGGGAATAAAAGGATTTGAGGTTACAGGAATCTTTCCCCTCAACAGGAATATCTTTGGCGAAGAGGAGTTTGTGAATACTGCCCCAGAAAATGAAACGCTTCCTCAAAACGATGATCATGGTCCTATGCAAGAACCCATGGCACCCATTAGCCCGGAAAATGAAACTGTTCCTGAAGATTTAAACGATGATCGTGATTTGATTCAAGAACCTATCCCCGGTCCCAGTGGCATTCAAAGAAAGAAAACGCGGAAGCGGATTCCATCGAAATATTCTCGAGCAGCGCGGCACTCTTCATCCTCAAGTGACGACTCTGATTCACAGCTTACTACAGTTTTCGATCCGGAGGCAACTGATGATGAAGACCAGTCCATACGGTTCAACAAGTCACTTGAAGAAATTTATGAAATTCCTAAACCGAAAGCATTGAGGAGCAGCAATAGAAAGAAGCAGACGTCTAAAATCCTTACTTCTACTCCACTGAAAGGAGAATTAGAAAAAAAAGAATTAGAACGGGCTAAAAAAATGCAAAAAAAAACAGCATCGGTTAAGAGGAAAGTGGATTTGGATGGTCCAGCCAAAACCAAGAAGATAAAACTTACACATTCTAAACTCGAGCCTGAATTGGAGAAGAAAACTGACGATGTTTGTCCAGTTTGTGGCGATTTTGGAATATCCGAAACATGGTGGAGATGTCGTGGATGCGCTGTATGGTCGCACTCAGCATGCACAGAATTTGACCGACCAGAAGATTTCAAAAAGTGCGTCAAATGTGATGGGAAAAGCGAATAAAAAAATGGCCGATATTTCCCACCTTAGTGGTCGATATTCCCCGTGGCGGTGGGTAATATCGACCAAAAAATATTTTTTGTTTTTATGTAAAATTTGATAGTTTTAGTTGGACACTTTTGTTCGTATATCCTCAGATGGTAAGAACTGTACCATACTATGTGTTTATGAAATAAAAACGTCAAAAATCCAGAGAGTTTTATTTTAATTCGGGCAATGGTCTTAGGTGGTCGATATTAGAACACCTTCCCCTACAGGAAATCTCAGAAGATTCAATACCCTCACAAGTGCTAACACAGAACCAAACATCGGATCAGAACAGCCAAAATCATCAGGAAAGCCTATCTGAAGACATACCAGGTAGTAACTCAAATGATGACGCACCAAGGAGGAACCCTGTGAGAAACAGAAAGCTTCCTGCTCGATATCTGGACTAATTTTCTTTTATTTTGTTTTCTTCCGTGGGGGAGAAATGTAGTATTAGTCGGCTGTGTGGCGAGATCACTTGTCACTTGTCAAACTTTGTAAAATCAGACACACACACAAATATTGAAGACCTACATACAAACAGACATTTATTACTTACAGACATACATTGTGTTCTTAAGTTTTAGTTGAAGTGTTCAGTTTACTTTGTTACATAAATAAATGTTAATTCGGTCTACCTCATATTCCCACAACAACAAATTCTGTTGCTTAAACGCCCATTATCTTCAACATCATCAATAGTTGAGCGAATTAATACATCTCGTCTGCATGCTCCGAAAATTCCGAACACTAAAATAACATTAGTAAGTAACCATTTTATATCTGCAGCTTCATTCAATATTTGCTTCCTTGTTATATAGAATTTTTGATTTTTTTGGGATGTAGCCGACGGTCTGATGTTTCAAAAAGGCGATGGTTTTCCCCAGTTTGCTAGCGTTCACGTTTTCTTTTACCGCAAGACAATTCTTAATCATTGAAAACCTACCCCATAACGTACTTTTTTCACGTTTTCTTCAACGCACCAGTTACGAAGTTTTTCATATTCCATTTCGCATCTCTCTTTTGATTTCGCTGGCAATAGTTGGGAACTGGTTTCTGCAGCTTCTCTGGGAATTTCGGCTTCACCAAAATCCATTTTTAACACAATGGTAAAAAATCGGTTGACGCATATACCGATGTCAAAGTCAAGCCGCGGTATGCATAGCAACGCATGGGCTATGGCTATGGCAAACTTGATTATTCGTAGCGCACCGGAAAAGTTTTCCAGTGCACTCGCACGGGAAAACCCCAATACCCTCATATTTGGTGTGTCGGTAAGTCCGGACGAAAGTTTTCTTTTATCCGGGAAACTGCATCGTTAAACTGGTTAATCTCCACTTGTTGGAAGACGGGAATAGAAAACTCTCTTCCGCACCAGACTCCCCCGAAGGTACACTGACATACGTGATTAATGTCAAAGAATATGTACTGGATTCCAATAAGCCCTTGACCCTGCTTCCTAGCGAGGTGCGCGAGTTCTTGTTGCGGGCTGCTAGTAAATTAAACGGCGATTATTCGCCTGGCGCCTGGCGTCCTCTTCAGAATAGTTTTGTTGTTGTCGTGCGGATTAAAAGGGAGCTGTTGTGGTACGACTCAGCCTAATTTGATAAACAAATTGCAATTGCAATATACTATTAAGAGTAAAATGTGCACTCCGCTCACTTCAAAAGCAAACATTTCAAAATTGGTGGTGCCGATTTTAATTAAATATGAGGTAATAACTAAAAACTTATAAAAAGTTTCAAATTTTCTGTATTAGGTAGAACTATTTTTTATTTATTTATTATCCCTCTCTTGTTCTGGGCCCTCAACAGGCTTGCGCCCAATTACAGAGTGACCCACATAATGCATAATTTTGGCTGAAGCTATTGCAGAAAAAATTGGAATTATCTTGTTTCATTTTGGCGTAAAACGCATTGCAACGCAAGTATTATAGCACAGAATAATTTTTTTTTGTAAGATGAAGGAAATAACGAACGTGAGAAGTTCGTATATATTGTCCGACTTCCCTTAGATTTGTAAATTAACCAATAGATATTATGCTCTCGATAAAGATGTGAATTGCACCAAAGGTGTTTTGTTCGGAATTTTGGTCATGTATGGCCATGTTTATTATCTTGAAACCAATATAATATGTCAATAAAACCAAAATGTTATGCATATAGTGTTATATTGCTTAACTGTGCACGGAACACGTTTACCGCTGTATAAGAATAATCGAGCACAATATGTAACCTGTACAAATCTCCACCACCTCCGGCTGTTTCTACTATCTCGTTCCATCACAATATATTGGTTCCTGGAGACATTAACAATTTTTTCATCAATGGTAATATCGTTTTTAAATTTACTTTATTGGTTCATAACATTTTTCAAGTATTTTCAGACAATTCCATGAAGGTTCGTGCACAGAGAAAACTGTTTGTTTAAATTGACGATATCAATTTGTTTGGTGGTTTAATATTTGAATGTACCAAATTTTATTTACACGAAAGCAAACTTTTGTTGGATTAAAAATAACGAGATATTTGGTAATGCAGTATCATTTGTTTGGAGTTATAAATTTCTAATTTCTTGAAAGCAAGCTATTATACTTCATTTCAACAAAATATTTCTTCCATAAAACCAAAGGTAATATAACGTTACCTGAAAACAAGGGTGATTTGAAATAAACCCACATATTAAAAAATGAATCACATATTTCTTTAGACCAAACAAATTATTTGTAACGTCCTTTTGAGAAATGCAGCTTGAGCTAAATAAATTAAAGTTGAAATAAAGCAATATATTTCTTTGTCCTACGTATTAGTTATTTCAAATGAAACAAACGAATATTTAATATAAGCAAAAATTAAACCTACCAGCTTCAAAAAATATGACTTCTACATTGACAGAGAGCTTCTTTGATTCAAACAAACGATGATTTAGATTTACCACCTACTTGATGCTCACTTGTTCTGCATTTTCGCCAAATTGCATTTTACTTATTGCGCTATCGTATTCGTATGGTGTCTGCCTTACAATTTACTTTAATTTGTAATTGTGTACTGTGAATACGTGATTGTAGGTATACTGTGTTGTTAGCCAAGCATAATGGAAGAGTTTTTCAGTAAAATTGGCCTCTCACACCTATTACCAGAATTTACAAGTAAGTAAAAGTGCTTTTTTTATGATTCGTAATGGCCTATCGTGAATAATTAGCAATTCCTGCAAATATGATTATACGATTATAAAAGCACATTGTTTTAGAACAAAGTATAGATTCGACGGACCTACTTCCTGATTTAACTGAAGAGCATATTGTGCAATTGATTCCAAACATAGGAGATAGAATTAAATTCAACAGGGGTGTCAGAAGCATCCAAATTGAGCAGGTTATTAGAGAATTAGTTACTTTCTTCACTCGGTTATTCACGCATATTTTTTAGGCTACTATTGACTTCATAGGCGAGTGTACTCCACCTCCATCAAAGAAACCTTATACGGAGTCAACACCTGTGTCATTTTTGGTCGAAAATGCCACAAATTTGTTAGACACTTACGTAGATTTGGACGCTGGCCCTTCTACCAATACTTTACATGACATTAATTCTATGTCAACTGTAACAAACACCGATCAAAGTGATTGTGGATTGAATTCTTCCTTTTTAAATTACTGCTCCATTGAAACTGCAGTTGAATTCAATTTGCAAGAAGTCTTGAACGCAGACGTTTTAGGAAGAGCCATATTAAGTAAATATAATTCAAAATTTACCCTTGATGGAAAAGAGAGGAACGTTCTCTGCGAGATTATTATATCTCACTTTTTAAATAAATCGTTTAAATTGAATAACGAATCGTTATCCATTATTGCAAATAAAATTGTTGCTCTTTTTCCGGCTTGTGAAAAGAGAGCCACTTATTTTGTCAGCCCTATTCCTAAAAAAAGATCTGGTCGCAATAAACCAGAAGTTGCAAAAGGCAAGCTTGTCGACAAGCATAGAAATAAATTGACAGCACTCAGAAGAGCGCTCCAATTTGACGTAAGTGTGGGAGAAAACATTTCCGATGAAAATGAAGGTATATATGTATACAATCCCTCACAGAAAAAATCGTATCAACGGGGAACTTTTCAGAACCCAACCAAAATGCAAGAGACAGTCGACTGTGGTTACTAAACAACAATGAACCTGTAGAAGAAGTGCTCCAGCATTGGCGCAATTCCTATTCAATTCGGAAAATTACAGTAAACAAGAACAAAACAATTGAACAGTTCTACAAGGAGTGGCCCATTCTTGAAACTCAATTGGCGATTGAACTGGTAAGTTACCTATCCCATATATTTTATTTTACGCTGTTTTCGTCCGTACAATTATAGGTCGAAATGTAACATTACAACTTTTATCAATAACTGCGGTTCATGTTACAGTTACACAAACACAACTTGAATCCCCAAATTCCATGGCATCACAAAAATTGTAATAGTAAAAGTGCAGGTTCACTGTCCCATTGCTACATCTTTATAATAAAAACTGAAAAAGAATACTCTTGAGGGACCTAGCAAAATTGTCTTAGTTTAATGCACATTTGTATGGTATGTCATTCATTTTTATGTGCCAAACAAAATCTATGTTTTACCTAGATTTCCTTTGAAAGTATTCAACAATCCATTGCCTACTGAATTTCTCCCTACTGATTCCTTATTTTTAAGAACTTTTAAAATGTGTTCAAAGTTTTTATATTGATAATATATTTTTATACAGGTTACTTATGACTTCAACAAATTATTTGAAAAGGAAGGTGCTACAGATGATACTTTCAATTTCTTTTTCGAGAAGCTACTGGACATTCGAAGAAAAAATTTATCTGCAGCAGACGAAAGCATTCTTCAATTAGTGGAAGGAGATATAACTACTGGTAAACTTGCGTTCAATTTACATCTTAATATAAGTACATGACTATTGTAGATTCAAAGCGGGCAGTTCAGTTATATCTGCTACCATCGTTAGTTCCACCAAGAGGTCGCATAAAGGCGAAGGGGAAGCAATGGAAGCCATCCATTACAGAGTGTAGAGATGGATTGTTTGTGCATGTTAAATTGCCTGGTGATATAGACAAGGCAAACGCGATAAGGTAGATTTCATGTACAATAGGGGACAAACTGTACAACCCTATGTTATTTTAGTTGGCCCCAGTTTAAATAATGTGACTGGCTTCTATGTTGTTATAAACGACAATTTATATAAATGCATTTCTGTATTTGATGCATTAGACTTTTGTTTTAAATCTCATCATATATTTGATGCCAAGTATTCTTTTGAAAGTCATCATATTTGGTACCTAATTCAGTGGCAGGGCTATAATTTGAAAACTAAATCTGACTTGAAGATTCCATTTGTTCAAGATTGCGTTTACAATCATTAGGTTGCCGTTTTAAAATAAGCGTAGCTATTGATTTAAGCATATTTCTTTCCGACACCATGGACACCTCTTTCAGTTGCTTCAGTTGTGGAAAATTGTTAAACTCTATTGAAATGCTGCTTAAACACATCAAAATTATACATCCTTTTCTTGTAAAGTACAAATGCAACCAATCAGATTGTTTTAGATCATTTCATAATTTATCGACTTTACGAAAACATTATGTCTCTGAACACAAAGGGGCCAGCAAATGTTCAAAACCAATATCTACTAGTAATACAGGGCTATCACAACATGATGATTATCATGATGACAATTTCAATAATGGCATCAGTACCATCATAGATGGCGAAGACGAAGTGCAAACACCCAAAAAATTGAACATAAAGGATGAAATAGTTGCTTTCATATCAAATTTGTATAGTTTACCGTCTATACCCAGAAATCAAGTTCAATTAATAATAAACAGGTTTGATGAGTTGATGTCATCCGTGTGTAATTACATTTCAGATATTTTACAAAGTTTGAATTCCGAATGTGATAGTATTATAAACGTATTGCACACGCTTTCAGATGTGCAGACTATGTTAGCCGAATTTAAATCTGAATATCGTTGTTTTAAGTATTTTGAAGAATGTGACAGCTTCATAAGGCCAGAAGTGTTTTCTGTTGGAGAACATCCTGTATTAAACAACAAAAGTACAACGCAACACCCAGTTCTGGCATTGAAAAAAATCGAAATACAGAAAATTCCTTTAAGGAGAGTTTTACAAAAATTTTTGGAATTACCAAATGTTTATAATATCCTACAACAATATTTACAAGAAGAAGATTCAAAACCTTCATCGGTTTTGTCTAATGTCTTTCAAGGTTCTCTTTGGCAGAGTATGAAGACGAAATTTGGCAATAGAACGGTTTTTCCTCTCTATATGTTTTTCGACGACTTTGAATCATGCAATCCTCTTGGAAGTAAAGCTGGTATACACAAAATCGGGGCGGTATACGTTTCGTTGGCTTGTATACCACCAGAATATTCTTCCATACTTGAAAACGTATTTCTATGTTTCGCATTTATAATGTCGTTGTTCTGATTCGGATTATGATGATAGAATGAACTTCATTCTAGCACGATTTTTGGTAACTTTTCCATTCTAACACGATTTTTGGAGGCTTTTTTTGTTTAGGAATTGGTATCCCTGTTATGTGTGACAGCCATATATTTCTCTTATATATATGGTGACAGCCAACAAAACGTCAGCACAAGAGTACGCTTTATACTTTGTATGCTCGTGTTCTGTGGTAAAGTTAAAGTTGGTTACTTTTTTTCACACTAATATCAATGTTTATTCATTAAACAAAGCTCATATTAAAGGAAAAATGCACACGCATTACGATTTATTATTAAATTACACCAATAAAGTCATTAAAGAAGTTTGCATAAACGATTTCTTAAAAATGTGCTAAAATGAAATTATCTAACCTCAACCTAACTTTCGTTCTTAAAAGAACAATTGTTATAAATTTTAACAGTCACCGTTGAAATGTTCACCTGCATTATAGTAATTCCGGGGACATTTTGTAACGAGTTAACAGTGGTGGATTCGAGGGTGGATTGTTTTCCGCTAGTAACAGTACATGGTTTCGTGGAGGTCCAGCTTGAGGTTGTTTGGATTGAGTAGTCGAAACCGAAAGTAACTCTGCGACTTCAATTCTTTTTTTTTTAGATTGATCAACGTAACCCTCTGCTGTTGAGGAACTTTTCCACCCACCATGTTGCTTCAGTGTCATTATATCTGCACCATTGTTCGCCAAGTGTGATGCTGATGATCGGCGAAAGCAATGCCCCGGAATATTCACGCAGTTCCGCAACTTGAGATATCTTGCAATAATTCGGGGCATCTCGCCTATTTTGTTCAAACCAATTTGGTTGCACCGTGCAACGTCCTTGTCGATAAATATGAAAAAACCGTGTGGGTTATATGTACAGGTCTTAAGCAAGCATACTCCTTGATTAAGCCTATCCACATTGCATTTGTAATTGCAAATAGCCTGGACGTTTAGTTCTGTTTTTGGTACCGTCACAAAAATTGAATCGGACTTGTAGGTTCTATATCATCCGTAAGCAAATTTTTTAGTTCCTCCCGCCTGCATTCTCCGGAATAACCAATTATTAGAATACCTATAAATGTATCAGTGTGTAATTGTTGATTGAAAATTAATAAAATTACCTTCGCTGTCCAAATACTCTGTTGTTGGGTGCTTCATTAATGAATCTTTCTAATTCAGGATATTTCTAAATTTTTAAACTTCTTTGCCTCATATCCAACTGATGTTCGTCTTAATAATGCCTGCAGTTTCATAAATTTAGAAATATCAATTATTCTCTCGAACATTCAACATAGATCGGAGCATCGAGTAATTCTTCCACAACGTAGAACTTTTGTAGCTCTTGGCTCATTATTTAAAAGAATGCTAACAAAACATTTTCACTTATCACTGTTCACTTTGTGGCGCCACACCAATCTTTAAATTTTTAGGTATCTTTTTCATACTCTCCTTTTGATTTTGTCGGATAACAGATTATCGACCGCTTCTCGGCTATTAAGTGTAGTTCTGGCGGAGTAGATGAAAAGGTTGTCTCAGACATTGCAAATTTTACCTTCGTGTATCTATTTTCAGGCGCAATAACGAAAAATGTTAAAATTTAGAGAGACTAATTTAAACATTTTGAAAGATGTACGCAGTGCTGCCAACTTTATTTTGACGCGGCAATATTTCTATTTTAAACTAAATACATACTTTTTTATAAATAATAATTAAGGGCTCAACATAGAAAATAGTATAAAACGTTCGTTGCAGAAGGCCTTCTATCACTCGTTCATTCGAACCTTCGCCGCTGCGCGGCTCAGGTTCGAAACTTGAACTCGTGCTAGAATAGGCCGCCTTCTGCAACTTATGTTTTAATATACTATTCTAGCTCAATTGTTTTATTCTAAGGATAGAACGACAGTCGGAAATGGAAAAATTTTTTCTAAATTATTAGAAGAATTCAAATACTTAGAGGAATATGGAATTGAAGTACATATTAGCTCAAAACGATATCGTATTTATTTTGTTCTTCTTTTAGTTTTGGGAGACAATCTAGGTTTAAACTCAATTTTAGGATTCAATGAAAGTTTTAATGCGAATTATTTTTGTAGAATATGTAAAACTTCCAAAGAACTTTCTAAAATTCAGAGTATTGAAGATTTTAACACTCTGCGCACAATTAATAATTACGACGAGGATTCTAGGAATTTAAGTTTTGGAATTAAACAGATATGTATTTTTAATGATCTACGATTCTTCCATGTGGTTGAGAATATCTCCGTGGATTTAATGCATGATTTGCTAGAAGGAGTGTTAAGATATGATATGGCCCATATATTAAATAACTTAATATCTAAAAAATTTGTCTCTCTTCCACTAGTAAATAGTCGGATTAAGTTTTTTAAATTTTCGGAAGCAGATATTGGCAATCCCATACCTATAATAAAAATTGAACACCTTCAAAAAAATTACTTAACGTTAAGTGCATCAGAAATGTGGGCCTTTGTTGTATACTTTGGTATACTACTAGGAGATTGTGTCCCAGATAATGACGAAGTGTGGGAATTTTATCTAAATTTACATCGAATAATTCACATTATTACTAGTAGAACTATTTCCAGAAATGCTGTTGAGCTCCTAAAAACCTTAATTGACAACCATAACAAAGATTACTGTGCTTTGTTTAACGATTCTCTAAAACCCAAACATCACATATTGGTGCACTATCCTACAGTCATATTAAAAATAGGACCTCCTCGTCTGATTTGGGGGATGAAGTATGAAAGTTTCCACAAAACCTTAAAAAACTTTGCTGGTGCAGTTACAACCAGAAAAAACATAATTGCTACATTAGCTGTAAAGCAGCAACTCAAATTATCATCAAGATTCTTAAGCGTTCGCGGAATTGATGATAATATATGTCTTGGTCCATGTGAAGGGTTAATTTCGCAATTGCCGGAATTTTTCGTTATAGAGAGATTACTAAATTCGCATCTCATCACTTTTAATTCAAATGAAGCTGTAATTGTAAATTGGGTAAAGATTAACAATATTAAATACAAAGAAGGGTTATGTTTGCAATTTACAGAAAATGATATTCCCGATTTCATTAAAATTAAATTTATTTTTCACATAAATAATGAGATTTATTTTGTTGGCTGCCTTATTTATACCATTGGGTATAATACTCATATTCAAGCGTATGAAATCCGAGATGAAATCATATGCGATTCTAAAATCTCCCCAAATAATTTTAAACTAATTCCTACAAGAAATATGCTTAATCGAAAACCTAGCAATATTCACTATACAGCTGACGGTATGTTAGTTATCTACAATGCATAATAATTAAGTACCTATTGAAAACATTTGTTTAAATATTAATCTCAGTAATGATTGTAGAAGTATAACTGAATTGTGTGGTGGTGGCCTCTCACTTGACGTGGCAGCATAGGATTCTTCAAGTTAGTATTTAGAGTATCAATGTTAGTATTCAGTTTTTAAAAAAATATACTGTGCGTCCTTAAATGGTATTGATTTCTGTATCATAAAAGCAGTAATAACTAAACTAGATAGCATAATTTGAGAAAATAATGCTCCCATCAGTCGTATAGCGTATTGGCCCAGTCGCCCTGTAAATAATATTAGCATAATCTCGAGCATAATATAATACTATGACATTAGAATAATTGTCTACTACAAGTAAGTAAATGTTATTATCATTTTTATTCCTAGAAACATATTTTGTTTATATATTGTATATTATGTATTTTATTTTATTACCTAATAAATATTTGTGTGAACAAATTTCGTATTTACTTCACAATAGTACCTATTAAAATAAACAAGATCATAATTTGGTTTAAAAAAGGGATGTTTTGTGCAAAAAAATATATCTGTTAAAGGAAGAAAATATGTTTTTTGAATCAACCAAGCACCTTCATTTGCTTAACAGAATTAAACATATCATCTAAATTACATTGTCTTTCATCCAACAAATAAAGCTGTTTCTTTACCATAGATATAGTAGATTGTATAACACAAATTTTGGTTCAAATAAATAGATATTGCTTTAAAAATATAGTATTATTTATTTGAACCAAACGAATATTTCTTTGAAAAATATTGCACATGTATGATGTAAACCGAACATCAAAGAAATAAATGTTTGCTTGGAAACAGTAAAATTGGAAAATCAACAATATATTTGTTTGTTTAAAGTATAATTTACTTGAAGGGACACGCTACCTTGACTTAAGCTGAAATTGGAGTTATTTCTATCAACATTTTCCATTGCTTTTTTCAATATTATCATAAGTTAAATCAAAAGTGGGTTTGGCGTATATAAATAATTACTGTGTTAACTATCTAAAAAAATTGGCAATTTAACTTAAATAATTCATTTACTTCGCCATATAGAAAGAAGAAATTTATTTGTATTAAATATTTTTTATTTCTCTCAAACAAAAGTTTTTCTCTGTGTGTTCATAAAACTACATGAAAAAATGGTACATACTAGAATATTTTAAAACTAGAATATATTAAAAAGTTTTTAATAGTAAATCTAACAGTAATGATACTGTAGTACATTAACAATCTCAATTAAATTTCCTGAGCATTTTTTGCACCATTTAATGTCTGCAAATCCTTCACATGTTCAAATGTATTGCTTCCATGTCAATACGCATATGTAGGTGGTTCAATTTCAAGGTATATTACAGTTTTAAGGCTTTTTACTTAAGAAACCCTTTAAAACGTAACCACCAAATGCACCCGTGCATGCTAAAGGCTAAATATCAAAGTAACTCAACCTGTATTCGTTCAAAACAAACAGCTTTGCACATAAAACCTACCCACCAAATTGCTTTAAATAAAACAAAAATCGAAATGAGGGTAGAGTAAATTTTGTCCAACTATAAAAGTAAATCATTTCGCAGTTTTATCGCTGTTAAATATAAAATTTAAAATTTATTTTATCGCTTTGCCTATTTTATTATCTCTAGGTGCAGCGCAGAGTGCAGTTTTAAAACTCACTTGCCGAATATTCGTTCTACGCTACACACGCCAACTGCATCAATATCACTTTTATTTTGTATTAATTATTGTTATACGTTTATACGTCAATTTCACACAAATCCTTTCTTTCCGATCCTTTAATTTGTGTATAGATCATCAGAGAGAAAATATTTGGGGGTAAGTCATTTTTTTATTATTTTATCACTAAAAGATTAATCAAAATTACAGTCCGCTTTTCGCTTTTGTTACAGTCCCCATTATTTCATTAGACGTAGTAGGATTTTCTTGTTATACGCTGATTTAAAACCTTTACAGTCTTTCAATTTGATCTTTCTAGCATGGTTGGGTTTGGTTAAGAAATGCGATACTTTGCTAGGTCTGGTATGTCCTTTAATTTTAAAATTCTTGATTGATTTGCAACCCCATACTTTAGATTAAATAGAAATTGGGGCCCATGCCACAATTTTGGGTGAACGATCTGGTTAGCAAAAGAACTACGTGATATATGAATATCAGCTTGAGCGAGTAACACGCGCTTTGCATTGCAGCGGTGATAAAACTTTCGTCAAAATAAAGTTGTGTGACATTTAAAATGCCTGATTTACGTAGTGGTAGTAGTAGACCCGAGGATAAAGATGATAAAGAAGATCAAATGATACAGCGCATCATAGAAAAAACCCTTAAAAATAAAGATTTTGTGCAACTTATCGTTACCTCCGTCACTGAAATTGTCAAGCAGCAATTTGAAGGTCAAATTAATTCGCTAAGTGAAAAAGTGAAGTTCTTGGAACATAAACTTGAAGATCAATCACAGTCTTTGGAGCAATATTCTCGTATGAACAACCTACGCATCTTTGGCGTCCCCGAAAGTGGTTCAGAGGATACCGATATGGTAGTCATCAACTTGTGCAAAGAAAAATTACGCGTGGATATAGATGTGAAAGATATCGATTGTTCGCATCGATTACCGGCACCTCCAAATCAGCCGCGTCCTTTGATTGTCAAATTTGTGCGGAGAACCACAAAGTCTCTTATCTACAATAACAAAAAACTCCTAAAAGGTACTAAAGTGGTTATAAGAGAAGACCTAACAAAGAAGCGATTGCAACTGTTACGTGAGGTGAAAGGCAAGTTTGGGCTAAATAATTCAGATGTTTGGACATAATACACGGAGAAAAATGTACCTTGATATTAAAAGGAAGTAATAATCTTTTATTCAGAATTCCTCTTAAAAAACGACCAAACGTAATACGGAGAAATCATCAGGAAATAATATCATGATATAGTAACAGTATATCTGTGAACAGAGCTAACTACGTCACGCAATAGAAACGTCATCAAAATAACAGTAAGTACATGCAATTCCTTCCTTAAATTACGTCTAAAGTAACAGGAAATTCAGGTGGCTTGGTATGCCTGCTTATAGGTGTACCCTGACGATTTAACATTACAAAAGTGATAAATGCAAAGTCATGATCATCAGAAACTATTCGTTGTACTGCAAAATTATCAGGATGCTTATGGTGGATGTATACGTATCCTGCTTGATGATTGTTTGATCTTATACTGATACTTTTGTCGGAAATACTATATTGTACTAAAGGATTCCATGCATCCTCAGGGATGTTCGGCGACGACTGGAATGCACGACGAACGGGGTACATGTGAAAATTAATGTACATTGTTAAAAGGTTAGAATGAGCACTCCAATCATTTAGCAATTATACACAGTGACTTTGCTGTGCCCTGTTTTCTGAGCATTTAACTCCCCCATCATATTTCTGGTAATGTTTAGTAAATATTAAATTAGATTCAAGCAATATCATTATTCACAATTAATTAATAATTATACTTACCTGTTCTTTCTTACTAGGCACTTGTTCCTTCGCATACTTAGCATTTAGTATCAAGTTTAAGCTAGGCTTAGTCATTAAGTACTTATCTGAAATTTCATGACATTCTTATTTCTTGTGTAACCTTTAGTGGACCGATAATTGATTTATATAAAAAATAACTTTAGGCATCTATGGGTGCGTCGGGTACAAAATCTAGACTCTTAGGAAATTCCAAAAGATACAGAAGATGAGAGAACAAATATTTATTCGCTGTAAAAATGGAAAAACAAAACAACCAAAACACTATTCAAAATCTACTTAAATGAATAGCCTATACTACTGCGAACAGGAACAATAAAAAAGTATGGTGTACCTAATTATATAAGTATGAAAATTTGTTTTAAAATTGAAGATAAACACAAATAATTTGTTTATGTGTTCATGGCTAAATAAACACGCGAAAAATCCACATAATTTCAACAATCATTTTTTACCAAGCATTAAACATTCAATGCAAATACTTAAAATAAAATAAATAAATTCTCTTAAAACGAGGTAAAAAGTAAGTGTACATACTAACCATTAATTGTGTTTTCAAATTATCCTCCTTCCAAAGAGATAGATTGGCTTAAAATTTTAATTGGTCTCCAATGGGTGTCATGATTGCTTCAATGTCTTGATCCCGTAGCATTTGCAGCGCAATGATGTCGATACGAGCATCTGTGTCCATAATTCAAACACATTAGTTCGATTGCAAAAATGCAACCAAAAGATTAGCTTCGGGATTAACATATGCAAAAAGTTTGCCAATGACCATAACAAAATCGTTTCATGAAATAGGTACAGAAAAAAATTTTTACTTACCAGAAAAAGCTGTCACATATTCCAATAAACCCCACTTCACTAATAGGTCACTTGTATACTGATCCATTTTAACATTTATTTTAAAAACTGATTAGTTAATGCACCTTAAACATCACAGAACTCCTTTAACTAAAGTAGGAATTAAAATTCAAGAGTTTCGAGACTGAAAATTCAGCAAAACGTTACTAAAGACTATCCATTTGTACTGATAAATTATGCGTATAGCACGTAATGTTCCACATATAATGATTTCTTCTCATTAGCGATGGCGAAGTAATATTACATCCCGGAAATTTAACAATGTACCTACAGTCTAAACGGTCTTAGGTGTGTAATCAAACATTCTTCGAGTATGATTATTTTCCGCTGATCTGGCGTATATACTGGGAATTGGCGTCGCATGTAAATACGACTTAACGCTTAACTTTATAGGAAATCCGATATTTTCACGCTCTATATCAACCAAGATTGTAGGTAGGTATTTTGTGTTTATTGCAACAAAATCATATAGCTACATTACGTGTTTATGGATAGTTGATCGTTGATCAATCAATACCAAATTCAAATTCCATCACATCAATAAAATACCTACATAATAAGTTGATAACGAATAACGATGAAACTCAATAATCAAAATGGTACATTATAATAATAGACTGATACCTTATTCGTATTGAAATGTTTTACCTAACTTCCTAACTTTAATACAAAAATAACAGTACGGCTGGCGGAATGTTAGTTTTTTCATAATAAGTGTGTGACGTCATGCTTTATCGTGATCGCTTCTTATACAATTATGGGTATGATGTGTTAATAAATCAATCCCAAATTATAAAATAGAATATTGGTTCCCGGAATGATAATTTATACGCTACGCTTAATTTAACATAATGCCAAAATCCCATTTTCTCCGTGTAGTGCCAAAATTTTTGCTAGGGTTGATGGTAAAATTTTTAAATTCGATAGTTACGCAGATTTAGAAAACTTTAAAGATTTAAAGCCATTGAACAGGTCTACCTGATAGGAATATCCTTGGATTGAAGTGTTTACAACGACAACAACTAGTGCACTTTTCACCTCACCTGTATTTTGATAATGATAAACTTTAATTTCAAATGTTTAATAGGGTAAATGTGGGATATATGGCACACCTAAGGAAAAAAAATCGTATAGATGTAATTTTAAGTATCGAAATAATATTATAATTTTCTAATGATATTTCAATGTGTTTTCCACATAAAAATTCTAATTTCAGGCACATATTAAAACAGTTTGAGATGGAAATCTTTGTTTTAAAAAACAATAGCATATGGCCATATATCCCACACACGTAGGTTTTATGCCCCACCATGGGGTATATATACCTCATTTTTATTTGCAAATGGGATTTATGGCATAGAAATTGAAACTGCTTAAACAACAATAGGTAATTAGCAAGGTGCTAAAGTATTAAAATACTATATGTAATCATAGGTGCATAAAATTTGCATTATTAAATAAATGACACTAATAGAATAACTGGCACAACTTATATTAATAATTTGAAAACAAGAAACGATTCTGAAAACTACAATTTAAAAAAAATGACAATTTTCTCTATTTAGGCATTTAGGTAGACATGATCTTTTCTTTTAATAAGTCAAAGAAACTGCCAACCTCTTCGCGACACATTCCTTTGGCTCGTGCCATTGATAATCCTTCAGACTGCCTTACTGATAAATCGGGATTTCTATTTCCAAAAAGGAATATAACCAGTGTGGTCCAGCTGCCGTTTTATTTTCCTTTGACTTTTCACTTATCAGACCCTTTTGTTTTCCCAACTTTTTCGCAAATTCAAAAGCGAGCTGTCTAGTTGTACGAGGAAATGGAGCAAACCCAGCTTGTTCTAATCTTTTAATATGTGCAACTAATTTTTTTTCATTTGCAAATCCAAGTACTGGTGGTTTTCCCAATGACTTTTTCGTCGTATCTCCACTTTTCAGTCGTCTTCTGGGTGCGCGATGGAATATTGTAGTATCGACTGGCTTGATTGCCCCCATAGCTCCATTTTTTACCATTATCATCGCATTGGTGAGATCTTCCTCACTCCATGTTGCTCTGGGGACAACATTTGGTTTTCTCGTGTATTTTCTGGGCATCCTGGAATAAATTTTATATTAGGTACCTATGTGCAAATATTACATAGTTTATAGGTAAGTACTATACCTACCTATTACTATCGTACATAGTACGTAATCGTATGGTTCTTTAATTTTTATACGAAAAATTGCAGGGCATATATCCCACAATAGCATATGACATATATCCCCTATGCTATGGGATAGACGCCCCACCTTATAATTATTAGCACATGCGATACAGCACGTGTTTCGAGGTCTTAAATGCGAGGTTATGTATTTTAGTGATCAATTTTATCAAAAACAACTACTAGAAGTACACTAGAAGTCATAAATATCTTAAGATAACATTGAAAAATTTAACAATTTATTATAAGCAAACAAAGTGCACTTACCTTTATTTATTATTTTTGCGCACGACTGCTTACACACCTGTCACAACTCAAATTAAATTAGCTGGGGCGTATATACCACATGAAACCCTAGTGGCGAAATGAAAATATCTTAATACTATACATACTTTTACATATTGTGCCATCTATCCCACAGGGGCGTATATCCCACATTTACCCTATTTATTTACGTACAATATTTTTTTTTGGCAGTACTTCCAGTTGAATGTTGGCGATTAAATTGAATTTTGTTTTTTTTCCCGCTTTGTCATTTGTAATTATGTCGTTAATTAATTAGTTTTATCTGTTTTTTTTTCTAGAACGAGTTAGGCACTTTCTTTTTATTTTTATCTTGTTAATTATATGTATTTCGTCCTTTTTTTTTATGTGAAAAATATATCTCACCTTTTACAACTTTACAGCTGAAATGCACTGTCGTTCTGTTTTATGCAATCACTGCAATTAGCACATATAAATGCGCGATCTCTCCTCAGTAATTTTTCTCACTTTCAGGAATATATAAACGCTAATAATTTTGATTTGATTTCAGTCACAGAAACCTGGCTACATGGGGATATAGATAGTAACATTGTTTCCATAGATGATTATCAGTTTCTAAGAAAAGACCGTATATCCAGAGGTGGTGGTGTTGGAATCTATGTGAAATCGCATCTTAAATTTGACATAATTGATGTAGAGGATTCCGACTACTATGAACATCTGTGGGTAAAAATTATGGATAAGAATAAGGTAGTTATGGTAGTGGGAGTTCTTTATAGACCGCCACATCACAACTTTTCAAATTTCTTTAATGATTTGGAGGAAGCCTTGAGTTTTCTCCTTCCTATTCACGATAAATTGTACTGCCTAGGAGACTTTAACATAGATTTGCTAAAAACTAATGATTATAATACAATTCGATATTCGTCTATGTTGGAATCACTAGGATTACATCAAATTGTTCAGGATTTCACACGTGTAACTAGAGACACAGCTTCTCTAATTGATCACATTATTGTGTCTGAGCCTCAAACCGTAATTTCTTGTGAGACAAGTAATTGCTTTTCGTTTTCTGATCACGAGTTCGTTACATGCACTATATCTATTGACCACTATGTAAATGCACCACACACTACAACTTTTAGGTGCTATAAGGACATTGACGCTAAATTTATGCAATTTGAGCGTGATTTAAAGGGTGTTCATTGGGACAATCTACTTACAATCGCGCACAGCGATGATAAAGTTTTCTTCTTATCATGTCATATCCTTAATCTTTTTAATTATCATTTTCCGTTAAAAACCGTAACGTTTCATAAACGCAAAATGCCGTGGATCACGGATAACGTAAGGTTGATGATGTTGCGAGACAAGGCGTACGGACGTTTCAAAAAATCCAAAAAGGGGGCGCACTGGGATTATTACAAATCATTACGAAGCCTTGTGGCATCGTCTATAAAACACGAAAAACGAGCCTACCTTAATTATGCGTTAAGTAATAACAACAAAGCTAATATGTGGAAAGCCGTGAAGGATTTAGATGTGTTCAACAAACGTAGCGTTAATATACCGACTCACTTAAGAAATCCTAGTGATATAAATACTTTCTTTCTTAACTCAGTACCTACTGCTTCATCCCCACAGTCTTCGTCATCGCTATATAATTTTGTACATCCACATGTGAACGAAACATTCAAGTTTAATATTGTCGATGAAACTTTAGTCTTAAATATTATAAATAGTATTAAATCTAAGTCTATTGGTTCTGATGGCATTGGCATTGACATGATTAATCTTTGCTGTCCTTTTATAGTGCCATACATCACCCACATCATTAATCATTGTTTCATTTCATCTACCTTTCCATCCAACTGGAAACTGGCTCACGTTACACCCATTGCGAAAAATAACAACCCCAAGGAGTTCAAAGATTTACGACCAATCTCCATACTTCCTACATTATCTAAAGTGTTGGAAAAGATCATGAAAATTCAAATGTATGAATATTTTGAGAGATATAAACTAATATCAGAATTTCAATCGGGCTTTAGGAAAAACTATAGCTGCGCCACAGCACTCCTTAGTGTAACAAACGATATAATACAAGCTACCGATCAAAGCCTGGTGACAGTTATGGTGATGCTAGATTTTTCAAAAGCTTTCGATACTATTCATCATATACTATTAATGCGAATCCTTGTTCACTACGGCTTTGACTTGGCGGCAATGGAACTTATCAACTCCTACCTCACGAATCGGACACAACGGGTCATTGTAAGTAATGTGAAGTCTCCAATTACCACCATTACCCACAGGGATCTATCTTAGGACCGCTCTTATATGTACTCTACTCAAATTATATCTGTAATGGTCTCATTAAATGTAGATATCATCAATACGCCGATGACACACAAATTTACTATTCTTTCAAACCAAATGAAGTTCATGCAGCCGTCGAATTAATTAACAAGGAGTTAAATGTAGTCGTTAATACTGCTTCGGAACATAATTTAAATATAAATCCAAATAAGTCTTCGGTGAGCAACTTAGGTTAAAAGTAAGATCCTTCATTGCCATAAAAATTGGTGACAATCAACTGAGCGTACAAAACGTAGCAAAGAATTTGGGACTTCGATTTGACTATAATTTGAAATTTACCGACCATGTAAATTCTTGTACCCGTAAGGCGTACTCAATACTTAAGAGATTATACCCAAACAGGAACATTTTGAATGTCAAAACAAAAATTCATCTTTCTGATAGCCTTATTTTATCACTTTTTAATTACTGCGATGTTGTATATGGGGCTTGTATAGACTCGTCGACGAAAACTAGAATACAAAGGGTACAAAATGCGTGTTTGCGGTTCATATATGGTATCAAACGTAGAGATCACATATCTCATAAAGTGAGGGAAGCTGGGTGGCTAAATATGATGGAAAGGAGATTTCTTCATGCTGTGGTCCTATATCACAAAGTAATAAATACTCTAACCCCTTCCTACCTTGCACAACGTTTAACCTATCGTACAGATGTACATAACTTAAATCTTCGGCATAGGGGCCTTTTAGAAATTCCAAAGCATACTACCGAATTCTTTAAGAAATCGTTTTCTTATAATGTTGCAAACATCTTTAATAAATTGTCACCAACTCTACGTAGTTTAAGTATGACTACGTTTAAAAGACAAGTAAAGTTCCTTTTGTTAGATGATCAACTCTCTATTGTGGCTTAAGGGGCTTCTGTATTGAACATAAATTTTTGGTTTAGGAAGTTCTGAGGAGTGATTTGCGTGTGAGTGTTAATGTATTTGTCCATATACCATGTTTAGTTCAAGTTCATATCTCATGATGTAGGGCCACATGGAAGAGCAGTGTATATCGCACTGAATGTGGTCCTTTTTCCAATCTGAATGTACTTTTTCTTTTTCCTTTTGTACTATATGATGTTCATTGGAAATAAACATTATTATTATTATTATTGTCGGTGTTTCTTGTGAGAACTCAGGTCTAGCCTGGTTAACTAATCGCACGGATTAAAATCAAGTAACGATTAGTGTCTGTGTCTGTGTCTGGTGAAGTTATGTAGGATTCTAAAGAAAAATAAAAAATAAAATAAATATTCACACACTCACATTGGAAATCTAGAGATAGTATGTAATTCATACTTACCAACATAGCTATTAATGGCCACAATAGTCAACGCTATCAGGAAAGAAGAAAACAAAACAAAAATATCATTATAATAGTTCCTGTAATTATTATTATTATTATTATTATTATTATTATTATTATTATTATGGTCAGTGTATCTTGTGAGAACTCAGGTCTAGTCTGGTTAACTAATCGCACGGATTAAAATCAAGTAACGATTAGTGTCTGTGTCTGTGTCTGGTGAAGTTATGTAGGGTCCTTAAAAAAAAAAAAATAAAATAAAATAAAATAAAATAAAAAATCCACACACGTACATTGGACATCTAGGGATAATGTAATTCGTACTTACCAACATACCTATTGATGGGCACAATAGCCAACGCTATCAGGAAAGAGGAAAACAAAACAAAAAAAAATCATTATAATAATTCCTGTAATTTTATTTAGTTTATTGTGTAAGTGTTTCTTTGGCTTTGCGTTTGGGTTGAATACGAGTGGGTTGTGATAACGTGGTGTGCTTCTGTGAAGAAGGAGTTTTGTGTTTTTTAATTGTATTAATGGTGTTTCTTTGTTCCTGAGGTCGTATTTGTGAGGTTGGTTGGGTTTTTGGTGGAGATATTGCAGTATTTTGTGAGCCTGTGGTGCTGTTAAGGTTTTTGCGTTTCGGTTGTATACGAGTGGGTTGTTTCTGAGAAGAAGGAGTATTGTGTTTTTTAACTGTGCTAGGGCGTGTAACTTTATTGGATGGACCTGTCTTTGTAGTTCATGTTGCGTTACTTGTGTTTATGGTGTTTCTTTGTTCTTGAGGTTGTATTTGTGAGGTTGCTTGGGTTATTGATGGAGATATTACAGTATTTTGTGAGCTAGTAGTGCTGTATAGGTTTTTGCGTTTGGGTTGAATACGAGTGGGTTGTGATAACGTGGTGTGCTTCGGTGAAGAAGGAGTTATGTGTTTTTTAATTGTGCTAGGGCGTGTAACTTTGTTGGGTGGACCTGTCTTTGTAGTGCATGTTGCGTTACTTGTATTTATGATGTTTCTTTGTTCTTGAGGTTGTATTTGTGAAGTTGCTTGGGTTTTTGGTGGAGATATTTTAGTATGTTGTGAGCCTGTAGTTCTGTTAAGGTTTTTGCGTTTCGGTTGAATACGAGTGGGTTGTGAAAATGTGGTGTGTTTCTGTGAAGAAGGAGTTTTGTGTTTTTTTAAATGTGCTAGGGCGTGTAACTTTATTGGATGGACCTGTCTTTGTAGTGCATGTTGCGTTACTTGTATTTATGGCGTTTCTTTGTTCTTGAAGTTGTATTTCTGTTGTTGCATGGGTTATTGGTGGAGACATTACAGTATTTTGTGAGCCTGTAGTGCTGTTAAGGTTGTTGCGTTTGGGTTGAGTACGAGTGGGTTGTGTTTGTGATAACGTGGTGTGTTTCTGAGAAGAAAGAGTATTGTGTTTTTCAGATGTGCTAGGTCGTGTGGGTGAGGGCGTCTTTGTAGTGCGTGTTGCGTTACTTGTATTTATTGCGTTTGTTTGTTCAGGAAGTTGTGTTTGTGTGGTTGGTTGAGTTAAGTTTGGAAATATTACAGTATGTTGTGTGTCATGTTGTGAGTCTAAAGTGGTGTTTAGGCTTTTGCGTTTGGGTTGAATACTAATGGGTTGTGATAATGTGGTTTGCTTCAGAGGTGAATCTCTGATTGTAGTATATGTTGTATCACTTGTTGTACTTGTTTGTTCGGTAAGTTGTATTTGTGTGTTTGTTTGGGTTAGAGGTGGAGATATTACAGTATGTTGTGTACCGTGTTGTGAGCGAGTACTGTTGTTTACATGTATACGTTGTGGATCATTTCTGTATGTAGTATCTTGTGTTATGTTTAGAAATTTACGAACAATATGGCATGTGTTGATAATGACTGCTTTTTGTAAATGTTTGTATGTGTTTTTGTCTAAACCTAATATTTGTAAATTGTGGTGTATTGTCTTTGGTATAACTCCAGTAGCACTAAGAATAATGGGAACTATAACAGTAGATTTCATTCTCCATTGCGTCTTAAGCTCGATAGCTATATCGGTGTATTTGCGGTGTTTTTCTGCATGTGTTTTAGTTAAGGTGTTAGTGTTGGGGATGGCAATGTCTATAATACAAATGGATTTTTGTGTTTTATCTATAAGTGTAATGTCTGGTCTATTATTGTGGATAGTTTTGTCTGTGAGTAGTGTCCTGTCCCAATATAATTTGTGTGTGTTGTTTTCGAGTATGATCTGTGGCGTGTATTTGTAGTATGGTCTCGTATCTGTTATGAGATTGTGTTTAAGTGCTAATTTTTGATGTATGATTTTAGCTACCTGATCGTGTCGATGTTTGTATTCAGTTTGTGCAAGTCGTGTGCATGCCGATATTATATGTTGGATTGTTTCTGATGTTTGTGAACAAAGTCGACAAGAATCATTTGTCACTGTTTTATCTTTATGTATGTGTTTTTTTATAGTTGCGTGTGTTAATGACCTGGTCTTGTATTGCTAACATGAAACCCTCAGTCTCCGGGAAGACATCACATTCAGACAACCAACTGTGCGTTGCTATAGAGTCAACACAATCCTGGCCAACCTCTTGTGGAAATCGTCCATGTAAAGGCTTTTGGTTCCATGTCTGTATGTTATTTGTGATGTATGTAAGTTTGGATGTGGGTGGGA
>NW_022170249.1:8779174-8807449 GCF_008802855.1 Photinus pyralis
ACCGTTTCTGCAATAAACGTTGTTTAACTAATCACTGTTTTAATTTTAATCAATGTTTAATTTGTAACCACTTGCACCGACAAAAACATAAAGCTGTTTAGGTAATCGGAGAATCTGCTAGGCAACACTGTAAAATATCTACTGTCACATGTGTTTACTGACTGTTTGTTAATCTTAAAGTTTATATTTGAGCTTAAAATCATCAACTTTGTTAAATTTACTAAATTTGGTTAATAATGGAAGCTCCGACCAAAAAAAGAAATCGATGCCCAACGTTTAGTGCGGATGAAAAGTTAATGATTGCCAATATTTGTGATTTTTCAGATTTGCATCACAAGTACCCTGAACATTTATAGAGAAATATCCCTTTCGGTTTCTAAAAACCTCCAGATCTTCTCCACCTGGGAAATGTATATTGACCTCATCAGGTATTATGCGAAACTACTTAAGTACCTGGTGATTGTATTTTGACATGCGTACCATCAACACAACCAATAACTATCTGCGCTTGAATTAATTTTTGGACCTGGCATTTTAACAAACTGTGGATACAGTCTACCAATAGCATGTGTAACCTTTGCAACTAACCGTGATGCTGTGGAGATATCCATGCCGATAAAATCAGCCACTGTACTTAAATGTCCAGCACTTGCATAAAACCTAAGCGCTGCTAACAACTGATCAATAGGTGCTACATTATTGTTTCTAAAAGTATAGTTTAGGATAACAAATGGGTAATTAGGTACTTAGTAGCTTCATACAAATTGTTATTATATTCGAGATCCATTTCGATTAATTCTAACAACTGCAGAACTGTATCTTTCGTCTAACGAAAGCGCTTAAAGAATGTTAAGTTATCCATCTCCCCGAAATGATTTTTCCTAGTATAAACTTTACGTGGGAAACTAAACTCTACTATATCCAATGTGTCTAAATCATCTTCTATGAAAAATTCTTCAACAACATCCATATTTTATCAAAATTTATGACACCACAGAAAGAAAATCAAAATAAAGATACTGGTAGTATTTACTAAAACCTACAAATTATGACATACTCGTACTAATCAGACCTTTAAACGCCCAAAATTGGACGTTTAGATTTAACATAGGTTACACCTTTCTAAACGTGGATTAATGTACGGTGCAAACCCTGTCTATTGCTAAACAGTGTTTACGACTTTAAACGATGTTTAGTAAAACGGTGCAAACGGCCATTAGCATAGCATAAGTTTTTAATTAGTTAGGTACCTGATTAGATATTTCTGTATATTAAATTATTAATTCGTCAGAATCTTTAACTGTCTACAATTCTACAAGCTAGGGTACAATTTAGACGAATTTTTCGCCACAAGCATGCTTTTTTGCAAACGCCTGACGAACAGTTGCAAAAAATTTGCTTTAGAATCCCTTCGGGATCCATGTCTTGGTCCACTCCTGGGCTGGTAAGGTATTATTCAACCATATTTGAACTTAAAAATGAAAATCATCCGGGTCAGTATTACTTTCCAGCTGTGAGGCCTTTGTAAAGAAAGTATAATGAAACTATACAGATGAATTGAAGCGATATAGTCAAATAAGAATAAACTTGTAACAAATAAAGCAAACGAGCTCCTGGATCACTATAAACATCTTTTCCTTGGGTGATGATAAACAAAATAATGAAAACAGAATTGGAAAATTCGAAACCGTTCGGGAGTTATCTTGTCCACATATGGACGGGCGGACAGACAGAAAGTCCAAAATTCTGAACTCGCTAGGAGCTTTTTAATAATAATTAATCTTTTCAAAGAAAATCTTGTTAAAAAGTCCTAAACGCATGGTAATTGGTACTGAGCTGCCTTTACAGTCGGTGAAAGCTATGATAAATTAGAATCCTTATTTTAAATTTTGCTGTACTACATATTGCTGGTTAAGAACGTCAAGGTCCTTAATCTGGCATTTGTTATATTTCTTCCTGGTCTACAGTATAAACAAAATAATATTTCCTATGTTGAAAAGCCCAGATGTGGCGCCGCATCCAGAAATGGCGTGCATGGCAAAAATAACATTTTTAGAGGTCCTAATTTATGTTGAAATTGTTAAATATCCGTGACTTTATTTGGTTATCAATTGCCTGGCCGTAACATATATAAATTTTGTTTGGCATAGTGACTTAAAGAACTAAATATTTTTGAAAAATTTGTTTTTATTTCAATCAGAAATTAAAAAATTAAAGTCTTTTTAAAAATAACCAAAATTAATATCATAACTTCGCCACTGGGTACAGGAAAATATATAGGTAGGTTTTATAGGAAAATATATACCTATATATATATGCTTTAATTTTTCTATCTTCATATTTTTCCCTAACTAGCTTTGATTTAAAGATACATATTCCCAAAAAACAACAATAGGCATTTTCAACCCTTTAAGGGTTTTTTTAAGGGTTAGGTGTGGGTAGGGTTTGGAGATATTTTATGGATCTCAAAACATGCGTTTACCCTGATCGAGTTTCAAAGGTGATCTTTCGATCCCACTTTCCAATAAATCAATTCATGGCGAAAATTTCATTGCAGTTCTCTATATACAGCAGATCCTCAGAGGGAATCAAACTCTAACTCGATATCTAGTAATAACCCAGGCGTTAGTGGTGCGGGAACCACAAATTGTTCTTTTACGTTCCAAATAAATAATTATGGTCAAATTTATGTTGGGGTTTTTAATTAATTGTTTGAAGCTGTCAAATTTGGTGTATAAATAACAGTCCGATAAGTGTTGCTTAGCGACACTTACGGACTTTAATTGATAGTAATCGAACATCTACGGGTAACGGGACAGTATGAAATACAAGAAATAAATCGAGTAAGTACCTAATATGTGTAAATAATTCCTCATTCAATTGTCTTATCAATGTCACATTGAAATGAACTGACTGAACAACGGAGTAGGTACTATACGCGTGTAAGGTAGGGATAGCACGTGATACTTTATCACTTTTAAGCTCCACCTTTACTGGCAGTTTCGAATACTTCGTCTCCTACCGCTGCGTCCCTTAGAAAGTACTGGAGCAGCTCCCGATTACTCTTAATATTCTTTTGTAGAGCTTTGTATCACTTGTGCTTCAACGGTTTGTAGTGCATAGTACATTTCCAAAATTCATATCATTTCGTTCCAGTGTTCGAATGAATATACGGCAAGCACGTGCCACGATTCTGTCATTTCACCATAAAAAAACAATTAAATTTCAAAATAGGTGAAACCACTGAGTCATTTTTCGATTTTTGAAAAACTTATGTTAACCTATAACAGTATGTGACGGATTAGGGTCACTAGATTTGTTTAAAATTCAATTTTTATAAAATCATGGCCGACTACGAAAACGAATATCCGAAAAAAATAGTGTCAATTCAATAAAATGGGAATAAGTCAGAAACTGTTACAGCTATAGGAACATGTATTGTCAAAATATGCCCATTTCGATTCTTTATCTCATGCAATAGTAAGAAAATGGTCACTCCATTTAAAAAAACTGAGTTTTTAGTCTTTGAAGTTTCATAAATTTGGATCTCCATAGGGGCGGTCGTACGCAACTTAAGTTTTTATTAAATGCACTAAAAGAAAGCCCTATTCATTCTCTATGCACTGAAATAGGTTGCCATGACTACAACCGTTTTCAAGTAATCAATTGTCAAGGTACCATCTGCATCCACCATTTTTTTTCTTAAAGTCAAAATAACTTAAAAACCATAAATGGAAGATATCGACATATGGGTATCACAAGAACTGAAATTTTACGTAGAATCCAAAAATCCAATAAAAAATAGGGCTTGCTATTTAAAATAACGAAGTTACTATCTACTTCCGGCATTTCCGGAAGTGCGGCCATTTTGAAAATATTTTACATCGATTGGGTCTTCAAAGTAACTCCTATGTACAAATTTTCAAAAACCTACCGATTTTACTTTCCCAGAAACGTTTAACTAAAGTTCCCAAAAAAACACCCTGTATAGAAATAGCGGGTTCTGCGGGCGTGTGTGACATCCTACAACAACCATCCTCATTCGTCTCGCGAAATGTATAAATTCTAAATAATATAGGAGCAATCGAACCCGGGCCGCCCATTTTCTACAAATTGTATTCTAACGACATGTCATATGGCATCGTTGTTGACTATAAGAGCCTGTAATGTTAAGTCAAGGTGAGACAAACTATAGTCACCTTCAAATGACATGCGCACTAGAAAATCTCCTTAAGATTGTTAACCTTTGGGACCTCTATTTAGTTTTAAAAGTCGTCGTCAGGGGGAGATGACGGTGACCTCTATTTAGTTTTTAAAGGTGCCATCAGAAGATGACTGTGACCTCTACTTTTCTCAAAATTACCGATAGGGGGCGAAGTCAAATAACTTTCAGTAAAGTCACTAAATATAGAAAGTACCGCAATGCATTGGGCTCGTGTGTTAGAGAGAGAACGCATGATTTTTGCCCAAAAATAGCGGAAGTTACCAGATTCTAGTAACTCTGTATATATTTTTATAAAACATGACAGTTAGGTTATAAAAAATTACAGCTATTCAGATTTTATTTGTCAATTTTTTTTAAGTTGGCAGCAAATTTGCCCAAAAATGGCGGATGATTGCAGTACTTTCTATATCTAGTGACTGTAACTTTCAGAAGTTTTGAAAATCGTCTTATGAAATTTTACACGGAGTTGAGTTAGGATCGACTCGCGACCCTTCTGAGCAGTCGAGACGTGGTCGTGGGCGGCGGGCCGCTGCGTCCACAGACCATCAACAGATGCGTCTTCTAGAATCTAAATGACCCGCGCCAATGAAATCGTTTTTACTAGCCAAATGTAACAGTGTTACAACTGGACGTTGCAACAGGCTCCTTCTATGGCAGCGCCACCCATACAATACGATGGGTCACCTTTTTTTTCGGAGAATCTGAATCTGTTACAAGTATTTCTATAACGTGCTAGATGTAGAAGCTACAGGCTACTACTTTCTTATTTCTTATGGGTGCCATATTGGATGTTTACAGAATGTGATAGAGGACAACAAAAAACAACAAATAAGTGAAAAAAAGACACTTTCAAAACGTGTTGTACTTACACGGAATGTTTTTGCATAGTGATCCTGAAACCCATAATTGAATAATATTAAATTGATACTATTGGTCAAAGATAGGACTAAACGCCATCGAAACGTATAGTAAAAATTGTGAAAAAAGTAACATTTTCCATGTGGTTTTTTGAAATAAAAGTTCCGTAATTTGATTATTATGTTAAAAAAATCCATAATAATATGTTAATAATCATCTACCCAAGCAAATAATGAAAACGAAATGTTATTACCTCCCATATTTTCGTATTTTTCTCTGAAACGGTAAGGAAATTTAGAACAAGCAACAAAAGTTTTTCCTCCTGTAGTCAATTGGGGGACATATGGTATGTTGTCCCTTTAAAAAAAACCCTGTATTGGCTTTTACAATGACCACCAAATTTTTTTGTGATGACAGGTCAACAGACAAAATATGCATGTTCGGATTACTATACACGGTGTCCATTTTTCGAGTGCCACTATGGGGATCTCACTTATCTTAAGAGATAGAAGGTTGGTTAAATGGGGGTAAAGTTGCTAATTTTCGGGCTGAATAAGAATCTGAAAATAAATTTAAAATATCTTCAACAGTTTTGAAGATATCGCAAAAAAACGAAAATGTCTGATTTTCGTTTTTAATTTTTTTATGATAAACTAATCTTAGTAGACATTTCTAATTAACAGATTATTTAGACACTTTTTAATGGAGATTTCAAATATGGCATCCAGAATTTAATAACTTTCAAGATGACGGAGAAACACGTGGCAACTTTAGTTTTTCTTATGGGCGCCATTTTGAATGTTCACATTTTGAGATTACGTCTTTTTTTCTCTTTACAACGATATATCACACATGGTGGTTCAGTATCACATTTTTCCTAAAAATACAATTTTTAATTTTTTGAGAAGAGTGTAACTTATTTTCTCAAAAAACAACCATTTAAAATTGGTACCGCATCAGCGCCTTAAGTCATATGACCTGAGGCGGTAGACGGTCGATTTTAGCAAACTCTGATAGGCCAAAGTAGAACTCCATCGGTTAAAATTTTGTTCACTCTCGTTCAGTGGATTTCGAGCTAGCTACCCTGATCGTTTAATTAGCACGACTATCCCCCAAGCAACGTTAGAATGAATATTTGACAACACTAGAGTGAAAATGTGCTTGATAAATTAATTTTCTTTAATTAATTGTTGACTATTGTTTAGTGATCATTCAATTGATCCACCACTGCTTTTAAATAAATGATATGTGATATGTTACCAACATTATAAATGTTTAGTTGTGTGGGAAATTCAAACTGTCCTCAAACATTTTGGATCACCCGGTATACGGATAATCAAACAAAACACTACTAGGACACTTTTGCTTTCAGAAAATCTGGTACAAATATTAGCTACAAAGAAGTCGTTACTGATTTTTATAAGTATGACTCAATCAACATTTCAAAACTTGATCACATTACAAATATACAACAGGCACTGGTGCAAGTTTTTGAAAATTGAAAGTTTCTTATCAGTGGAATGGTTTAAAAATGTATAAACGCGCGAAAAAATGAGAAATTTTACAAACATGAATATTTACACACTTTCATTCCCTAGGAGCGTTTGAATACCGATTGCTTTGTTGCACATAACAAATTATAATCAAATCAGGCACAGGACAGACCCCTCATAAACACTGTCGCGCTTGAGATATAATACAAACTTGAAACACCCTGTATAGTGTTACAACTTCGGTTACAACATTAAATAAAAATAGCAAAACTTTATTTAGGTCCATGTACTATAAGAGCATACCTGTAATGTGTTTTAAAATTTCCCAAACTCTTTCTGCTGATAGTGGTATCTTTTTCTCTTGCGAGTCTTCATTCACATGCTTCCATTCTGCAGTCAAATCAAGACCAGTTCTACGTATATTTGGTTGGTAACGACCGCATCCACCGTGTCCTTGTCGCTTACCTGTATTCACATTCCCATTACATAACGCTATTACTTAGGTACAGGGATACGAACCTGGATCTTCGCCTTCTTTCCCAACGTCCATTTCGTCACCACCCTCACATATATTTTTACCTTTGCACAGGTCGTACACAAAAGCCAATCGTTTCCTAGGCTGACCTTTTGACTTCATAACGACTTCTTTAATTTTAGGATTATTCTAAAATAATTTTATTAAGTACGTTCGACTGTGAAACGAAAAGTGGAACTTACAGGACTAACTAACAATTTACTACAGTAGAAGCATACACATCTTAATATTTTAATAGTTTTCGTTATAAACCCGACGTGAAAAACAGGCTTGGCTAGGTCAATGTGTCCGAAATGTCCAGGACATTCCGTCATGTTGCCCGCACAAGTTTGACATCTGGAATTTCTATCGATTACTCCTTGTCGGGGGTCCATAAGACCGCCGAGCTTTGGACGGCCCGCTTCCATAGTCTCTGGGAAACGGATGCCACCCTCCGTGACCGACATACGTCGCTAAAAAGAATGCCATTATTTCAAGCAGTTAAAAATCATTTTGGTTTTTCCCCCCTTTGTGGTGCGCCTGCGTTATTTATATTGTGCAAGAAATGTACGTCTCTATTTTATCCCTCATAACTTAACAATCTTTGAAGTGGTGAGAAATTCAATTTCAATTAAGTGGAAGAATTAAACAGAAATCATTTCAACACTTTCCACAACTTAAAGCGCACTTCTACACTTCATTATTTTTGCCAGCGTTTTCCGATAATAGAACCCAAATGGTGTGTATTTTGTTTCATAAAACTTTTGATCGCAAGAAGATGAAAATACTCACTATTTCATCTGGACTGAGGATACCAAATTGTACCCGCTTAACATATCTAAGAGGCGCTTTACTGTCGTTAGCGGCCATTTTGACGGCCACGAACAGATTGCTGAAGCGCAACTTTTCCTACTGCTGTTTTTATTTACAACTGTCACCTCAGATGCGCATGAAACGCATGCGCGTTGGTGGGAGAAATCCACAATATTACGAAGAGACATTGGCGTCGCCTTGGGGGTGGCTCGGATTTTCAAATCCCGCTGCAAATTAGTTCAACAAACCAAAAGGGTCGGGGAATCTGTCATAAAGAGCATGGTTACATTATTTACTATACTAGTTTTCTCATATAGGCAACACCGTCTTAATTACACACACGCCGTTTATGCGTTTCTTACACCAATTAGCACCACCAATTTAATACTGCAAAAAATACTAGACTTTTAAGCGCGAAATTCAAACAATCCTCACTTCTAAAAATCACACGGTAACAAAATTCAGCTAGCGAACGGGTTTCCTCATCATGTAACGAATAATTTTCGTCTTGCTCTCTGTTTCCTGTACTTATAATAAAAATTAATGACATAAATCAAAATAAAAAAAATTGAATTGGTATACAATTTGACGCATCGGTGTATAAGGCACATAAATAAAATATGGTCAAAAATACATCGCCTGGGTATGTGAATTTCAGGGTAAACGAGTCTGTCCGAAATTGTCCGGTGACACACGATGGAAGACTGTCAAACCTTTAAATTAATAAACGTCAATTACCTAGTTTTTTATGTTCCTAGACCTGTTTGCTTGAGGCAAAGAAAATTTCAACAAGGGCTAGCCGAGCTTCAAGAAGACAATCCACTGTATCGATTTCAAAATGCAACTATACTGTTCAACTGTCGCATTTATGTAATTTATTTTTAAATGTGGGGGGTCTGAACAAGGCTGTTCTACCAATTACTTATACGGATTCTCACAGTTATTTAATCATTGGGCAGTTCTGTAAATAAATACATAAATCCAGTTAATTGAACTCCTCTTTGCGATGGAGCAAGTCAAGTGTTCAAATAAAATAGGCACTTAATTATATTTTGTATGGCAGCGGCAAGTCAAAATCAGAAAAGTAAAAATTCTTTTATCATCATGATGTAGCAACTATTCTAGAAATCCCGATAGACATCGAGGCGCCGTAAAAGATTAGTCATCGGAGAGAAGCAACAAAAGCGGATGTGACACATTTTTTTCGGAAAATATGACTTGTTTGTTCAAATCATTCTAAAATATTCGGGAGCATTCGAAAAGTGAAATATTAGTGAGTGTAGGTGATATGTATTAAAATTGACTGTTATAAATTAATCAATTTCAAAAATTTATCGTTAATTATTTGGAAATAAATATGCATATACATTGATGCCATTTGTAGCATTCTCACATTTTTTGTTAAATAACAAATCGCCAAGTTGGGCCATCGACCTTATTTGGCAGATTTGGCACCTTTTCTGGCACATTGTAGCCATTTCCAAAAGCGAATGTTTTTAAAATAGGTACCTACTAGAAGAGCATCCCATCAGAAGTCTATTTCCAAGAATGTGGCACATCGTCGAACAAATGATGTCGCTGACAAGTGAAAGGCAAGGAGTATGCAATTATTCTTTGCTAAAAGCGATCATATTGACATAGCTTTGTGAAGTATAAATAAATTACGAATTCATTTCGGAGATTTTATTATTAGATCTAATACAAAAACTAATAAAAAAGTAAAAATTGATATATATTCAAGTATGAATTATACATTCAGTGCAAAATGTTGTATATAAATACTGTCAAACAATCGCAAAGATCAAAAAAGTGATCCGTAATACTGTGTAAACATGCACAATGGTGTTTAAATCCCAGTATTAAAAAAGTCCCTCCCAAAGTACCTACTAAATCAATTATCGCATCCCGGCAGCTCGCAGTTCCATTAAGGCACTTTGCGTTATAATACCATGAGTGGAATTGAAGCTGTTAAAGGATGGCACATACACATTACTTTTTGAATTTAATGCTTTGGTTGTGCCCCTCTCACGTGTTAGAAAATCACAGGAAGAGTTGTTGAACTTTTTATAATCAGACGTAGATTTGATTCCATTGAGTTCTTGAGGTAGCATATTAAATTTTTTTAATATCTTTGGTTCAGAACGTGCTTGAATGTTGTGTTTGAGTTTTCCCTTTGCGTGGCCTAGTTTAGGTTCCACAAGTGTTGCCAAAGATCTTTCTTTATCGTAATAATTGGATTTAGCGTAATTATTAATATCTTTGTAAAGCTTCCCTTGTTTATCCGTCTTCATGTCGGAATTAACTTTTAATGAAGGTCTCGATAATAATGATTTTGTTGGTCGAATGTGGTGGTGTGTAGACATGATTTCATATAATTTATTACGGTAATCGTCTACAGTCAAACGAATGTCATCGTTCAGTGGTGGAATAACATTGATATTCATCACTATTTCTTCGTTGGTATTACGAAATCTAGATTAAAGGACGTCAGTTCAGTAACTATTTAGTGAAGCATATCGTTACCTAGACACATACGAGTGTTCTAAGGCTCGTTCGGCAGTAAGTCTTTTGTATGGGCTAAATATTAAAAGATTGTTAATTAAGTCCAAAGAATCTTCTGAGACATTAGAGCCTAATAGTAATTTCAATGGGATTCTTTGCAAGGATGCTGAATTTTTGATCATACATTCACCCACACCAGATGAACATACCAGTGCAATATCTATAAACAAGCTATGTTTCAACGTGTTACTTCAGAATATTTCTACCTTCTTGTGATGGTACTGGAATAGACGCCATTATTTTTTCCACCTGGTTTACCGTCGAAGTTCCTGGAAAAATTGGTTTTCCCAAGACCATCTCCGCTAAAATACAGCCTAAACTCCACATATCAATTCCTTTAGTGTATCTATAAACATAATTTTTACTTCTCGTTCGAATAATTGGAACCTTACTTTCTGTTTGCGATTAAAATTTCTGGTGCTCTGTACCATCTTGTCGCGACATAATCAGTGAGTGTAGGATCTGTGTCATTTGGACTATTTCCAAGGGATTGGGTTAAGGATCGTGCTAACCCGAAATCTGCTATTTTGCACCTAATTGATTACATACCTAATTATTTTAACCCATAGAAGGAATCGCCCATACCTACCTGCACAAGCTATCCAGTAACACATTGCTTGGTTTTTGATCCCTATGGATAACGTTTCCTGAATGGATGTATTTAGTTGCTTTTAACATTTGGTACATGATGTAGCGCTTATGAACGTCTTTTAGAATGTTTCCCCTTTTAATAACATTGTGTAAGTCAGTTTCCATATATTCAAAACCCAAATATATGTCTCTATTATTGGCAGCTCTAATAAGTAGAATAATAATTAGTGCTTTCAACTACCAAAGATTTACCTGTGAATACTAAGAAGTTTAATTATATTAGGATGATCCTTAAATGATTTTAAAAACATAATTTCTCTAAATGTTCGTTGAGCATCAGTCTGATTACGAAACGCATCAAATATTTTCTTCACAGCCACGACTTCTCTAGTTTTTCTATCAATTGCTTTCCAAACTATACCGTAAGCTCCTTTGCCGAGTCTCTTTTGAATATCAAACCGTTTCAAAATGTGATCGTCAATCTCAGACATTTTATCTTTTACGTGTGCCATATTATTTTTATGTAATAGTAGGTAGGTAAATCAGACGAATTTTAAAAAGTTCTTAAAAATATTTCTGTTAGTAGGTAACCCTGTTACCTGTTATAAAATTAAAATCTGTAAAAATGTCATGCTTACTTCACACTTACATCAAACAATCCATTTCAGTGAGGAGCATCCTTTGATTATTTTGTCTCCTCTCGAAATGCATTACCTCCCATTATTGAATGAAATCCATCACAAACTGGTGCTTTGTTTAATCATTAAATAAGAAGTAAATAAAAGGGAAATAGGTTTGTTATTCATGACATTTTAAGTTTTCTGTTAGTTGTCATAGCAACTGGAAAGGGGCGAATGCGCATACCTTTTATACCATTCAATATTCAATTTTTTTATGTAAAAATCATATACATAATACACATTCATTTCTTTATGTTAAAGACGCGTTCGGCACACATGTAGAGTTATAGACCACTCTTAATTCAAAAATTTTAGTAGTTCGTGAAAGAAGAACCTCGTGATGTTGCATTATATAGGCAATTTTTTCGTAGTTGCTATATACCTACCTACTATTTATACATAATTACATACCTACATACAGATGAGGGTCGTCTCCAATAAACTTTTTTGTTGTTGTAATACAGTCGCTGTTTATTTTTATACAGGGTGGTGACTTGCTTAACGCATCATAGGGATTTCAATGTAAAATTCATAACATGATGCGATTATTGACTCCCCAAATTATTTAAGAGCAAAAATGTATTAAGGGTGTATTCCACTTAAATTTTAATTCTATTTGACGGGTTGCATAATACTTACTTGTATAATGAAATGGTAACGAATAAACAAAGATTGAAGAATTTACCTGCCCAACCATTGTATAAAGTAACAAGTAATTACGCTAATTTACCCAGGTCATTAGTCATTGTGACGAATATGCATATATAATTAAACATCCATTAGAAAACGCAAATCATTGTCACAACGGCCAATCCTCAATAATTTCACTTTTCCCAGTTTTTAATAAGACGTATATATTTTTTTTAACCCAGTAATATCATTCCATGAATTGTATTGACCCTATCTGGAAAATAACGCATGTAAGCGAATAAGTACCTATAAATTAGATATCTTTAAAAAAATGTACATTTTTTTACTAATATTCTAGATGTGTTACAAAAAATCGTCTAATTCGGGAACAACACAAAATAAATGAGAACTAACGCTTTTTACGCAAATTGTATCTCTTTCCGAAGGATGCTACAGGGAAATAATCTCAAATTTGTATCACACTAAAATTTTAGGGGTGTTTCAAAATTTCGTCTAATTCGGGAACAACACAAAATAAATGAGAACTAACGCTTTTTACGCAAATTATATCTCTTTCCGAAGGATGCTACATGGGAATAATCTCAAAATTTTATCACACTAAAATTTTAGGGGTGTTACAAAAAACGTCAGAAAAGACGCAAACTTTTAATTCACCCAAAAATAAATCACATTTTCCGTGTGAATTCTATTACCCAGTATATTATGGAATTATAATACGTTCTAATGAATCCGGTTTCTATTTGTAAATTAGTCCCGATAAACGCAACAATGCCGCTAATGAAGTCAGGCCTGCCGTATGATGTGTTGCCTACTGTACATTTATAAATGGTGAATGACTTCACTAAACGCTGCAAGTTTTCGTAAAAAATTTCGAATGAATATTTCGTCTAAAATGTTTTGTAATTTATTTGAAAGTTTGGTCCATGGCTCTATGGTTTGCTAATGTTTTTTGTGAGTATGCTACAGGGAGATTTTTAAAATAATTTGTGTTGACGCCATTTTACCTATAAAAGTTCACTTTTTATTGGCAGTGCCCTAAAAAATTGTTTTTTCTTAAATATTAAAATTTTGTTCTGTAGCATACTTTTTAAATGTATAATTTACACGAAAAAATTAGCCCCGTCTTTCATCTCATGTTTTACAGAATTGAGACGAAATATAAATCGCACTATTTCCGCATAAATGTTGTACTACTGGATTACACCCTTAAGGTTTTTTGTAGAAAAAAAATGTTTACGTCAATCAACCGTATTCGTTTTCAATTTTTTGCATAATAAATACGGAAAACTGGAAAAATAAAATCCCCATCTTTTTCAATAATCTGCGATGCCATGAAATTTTCTAAAACAAAAAGATATCCAGTTATCAATTAGCAGCAGTTCGAAATGGATTTTATGATCGACTTATTGGTTACTGTCTTGCAGTTAATGGTGACGTATTCGAACATTTATTGTAAATTGTTATATTAGGAAACCGTTTTTAGTAATTTGGTCTTTCTTTATGTTGAATTCGCTGTTCTAAATATAATACTTTTTGATAGAATTTGATTTGTTTTATAGCAGACATTCCATGGCATGACGGATATTGGCGTAGTTTTTGTATTATAAAATTCCAATAATCGCATGTTATGAATTTTACATTGAAATCCCTATGATGCGTTACGCAAATCACCACCCTGTATAAGTATACAAAGGAGCATCTGTTTAGAATAAAAAAATAATGTAAATCTCATTATTATACTTAGGTACCTATTATATTTTTTAATCTATGGAGTACTAGAAAAAAAAAGGCAAAATAGAAGTTATTGACGGCACCTATCTGTAGGTGGTGTTAGTAAAGTCCGAATATCTCAGAGTGTCGCAACAGGATATATTCTCAAATGGAAAAGAAGCAATGGAAAAAGGGGTATGTCGGTGAGGTCATAATTTTAAGTCCGGATTTCTTTAAAACGTAGTGTCGAAAGAGAGTACTCTTGAAAGGAAAATGAAAGGTTTGGGCGAGACCAGATCTGCCAAAAGGGTTACACTTTTTATATCCGGATATCTAGAAAATTGTGTGTCGGAACAGGGTACCTACCGTCTAAGAGAAAATGAACGGTCTGGGCGAGAGGTATTGGTTAGCACTTAGCAGTCGAAAACTTCGTCCGTTCCAGCCGCGTTTTACACGGACCGGCTATAAAATCCCCGCTGATTACGCAGTGGAAATTTTCCACTTTTTTATATGCTGCGAAAATCTTAGTCCGCGGCGTAACGGTGGCTCGATGGAGAAGATTTCATGCTCTTGGTTTGATTTCTTTCTTCAGGATCCATTCAGTGGATGGATTAATTTTGAAAATTCACAACGCGCTCTGCAAAAACGAATAGCGCAGGTTCGATAACGCGGACGGTCGCTTAACAAATAGTTCTGCAAGTTTATAATTGCGTATTTGCGACATTTGAAGCCTAGCACAAACTTTTTAAATAAATAAAATTTTGATATGCTGTAGCCATATAACCCATTGCTATATATTTGCTAAATTTATTATTCAAAAGGTTTACGTTGTGATCCGAGTGAATAAGAGTTATTTGTGTTTTACATAAGGCGTTCTGAACAATAAAAGCTTCACATAACATGCTCGCGTCATTCTATTAAAGATGTGCTAGAATTTTACATTGGAATTAACAAAAGTTAAGTAAGTATACCGAATCGACAGTATCCGCGACTTTTCCTGAATCTACCACTGCGACCGAGTACGGTACAATCATCACTTGATGTGACATCGTGTCTTTTCTGCTTGAACGAAACTGGTAACTTCATACCCATATACAAAACATTAAGCATTTCCAATGCTAAAATTGTTTAACAAACACGTACATACCTAAATAACAAAGTCATTTTCACTCAATGTACCTGTATATGTTACACTACTACGCAATCAAAAATCAGTTTCTTTCGAGCCACCTTTGGAATTTTTGTTTCCATGGGAAATCGTACTTAACTTGAACTTCCAAAGGCAACTCGACAGCAACTCATTTTTGATCTCCCGTTATTAAGTGGAATTGAAAGCAAAGCGCACGTGTGTATTTGGTTTTCTAATGTGCGAAACCTATTTACGAGTAAACAAAAAGTACCGTGCGAATTGCTTTCAGCCTCTCGGCTGTCTTTTTCAACCAGCGAATAAAACACATCATTTTCATGTCGCTTAATTTGATGTAAGTAATGTATTATTTTACGAAGTAAATCGTAGGAAATCAACCATATTAATTACAAAATGAAACAATGCTGTTGGTAATAAAATGACGAGTAAAATGCAAACAAGTTTAAACTGAAATATATTTGATTTTTGATAACATTCGTGTGAATGAAGTATGGACTTCGCAGTCAACTAATCAAATAAAATACTGTTTGTCTCTCTTCGATTACAGTGAAATCTATTCTTTCATAGCAATTTATGTTATAACTGCTCCTATAAAATAGGTACCTAACAACTGATGACCTGGACATTTTACAAAACAACGTTGCCGTCTCTGGTTGGAAATGAAGTACTTACCTATTAAATACATAACCGGGCAGCAGCGCATTGGTTAAAAAACAAAACCTCAAAAATTTGAAATTTGTAGTTTGTGTGTGGCAAGTCAAAAGTTTGGTAGGGGGTACGTAACATTTAACTGAATTTTACAATAAGCCAGCGATAAATAAAATAAAGAGAAAAGCAAGGAATTCAATTTCTAAATTACTGTGTGCTAACTGTAAATAGCCAACAGTTGTAAACAGAGGCGGAACCGCAATACTCTACCATGTCCATGTTCACCAAAATTATTACCAGAAGCCATATAAATGCCTTGTTTTCGCAAATTAGTAAGAACCATCATACCAACTACACCAAGTTATCGACATTTGTTTCAAACCCAAAACTAGTCCCAGTTTTCCATAAAGCAACACAGTTTTTGGACAATGTAGCATTATGTGACACTGTTGGAAACTATACTTACGGCAACATATTAACTGCAGCGAATGAATTATCAAAACGAATATCGCAGAAACTGGGCAACAAACGAAATTGTCAAGTGGTTTTCCTTTGTCCAAACGATGCCTCGTACCTCATCACGAAATGGGCCATTTGGATGTCCGGACATGTCGGTTTGTAAATACATTTTGCGGGCCTCCAATTTATTATTAAAATTTTAGCCGTGCCCGTCAGCAGCTTACATCCCCAAAGTATGATCGAGTATTTCGCTAGTGATAGTGAAAGTAAATTATTAATTACGATACCGCAATATTCTGAACTAATGCATACAGTAGCCACTAATACCAAAACCACATTGATGGTTTTGGATAATAATTTTAGGGAAAGTATGGTTGTAAAACAAAATTTGAAACAGGACCTGGGAGAATTGCAATCAAGAGATGTTTTAAATGATAATGCTTTAATTATTTATACAAGTGGGACAACTGGATATCCTAAAGGTAGGTATATTGATATATTTTTTTTTGTGGTTATTTGTTTGATAAAGGCTTCAGTGTACTTGTAAATATTTCTTACTTATCTTGTCAAGAGTAATGTAGCTACATGCTGTTTGTATGCTATTTAGTAGGTCAATATCAAACTGCTGTAAGACGTATCTGACTCGTTTAGTCTGAACTCTGAAAGGATATTTTAAATCGATTTAAATTGGTGAATACTTAATAGTCATAAAATAATGAAAAAATTAAAATCAAAACTGTTTTATAAAAAATTCCATCAGGGAAGATTTTTAAAAAGATGTCCTACAATTACTTAAGGTTTCCAAGAAGAATCTATCTAAGAAGTTTTCCAAAAATAAAGGTAAGACCAGACAACTGCAACAAGTTGATGGATATTCGGTAACATACACAAACGTTGTGCGGCTAATAAGATTTTATTGACTGTTGCTTGTATCTGTGTTTTCCAACTTCAGTGGAAAACATTGCTTGGTGTGAACATTGTTGTGTACATTTTCCTCGACATTTTCGATGCCATAATGTTTTTACCATATTACTTCACGTACTTTCGTTTAATTTGCTTTTTCGTTGTTATTAATTATTGATTAACCGACAGAGCAAAGCGATCCCAGCTTAGGAGAGTCGATGGTGTTCATCAGTCTGCCTGTGAACACTATAACTGGTATACATTTGAACTGATTCGGCTCAAATTTTGCACAGTTGACTTATATATGTCACATGTAAGAAACTTATTGAAAATGGGTCAAATCTCCTATAGCTAGTTCTAATTTAGTTTATTTACTAGAATGTTACCAATGTTCCTTAGTATGGGAATCTCCATAACTTCGATTTTAACAGCCAATAAAAGCAGAAATTAATTGTCTTAACAATTTTACCGGCTGCCATTTTATTTATAATGTATAAACAAATTGGGTGCACAACTTTGAATAAATAACTAAATAGTTTTTTAACGTTAACTTTCCACTACAAATATAGAGCAACGAAATGTTTTGTACCTTGGACCACACCACTTTCGTGGTAATAAATCTAGTTAAGCGCGAAGTGTGGACTGCAGCTCTTGTGTCTTAGCAATACGAGAAGGCATTTTCTGCTTAATATGTGGGTCTGTTTGTATGATAATCAACTTCAACTTTAGTCGTTCTTGCATTCTCGCACCTGCACTTTTCCATGTGAAAGTATATTAATAGTAGGCGATGCCGGATCAGAGCATGCCATTATGATGTTCTTTAGGTACATGTAATTTATCATTTTACGAATTGTTTTGTTTAAATTGAGGCGTAGATGTGTTTTTGTGCTAAACAGAAGTATTAGCGGAATAATATAATTACCATATAATTTACAAAAAAATAAATAAATATACAAATTAAATCCTGGGAGCGGACGACGCCCTCGCGCCTGTTCTAGGTCGGCGGTAGCAGCGGTTAGCGGGTCGGTCTCGGAAGCCTTGGGTGTAAGCTCAAGTAAACGGCAACTCCAAGAATCGGAGGAGTTCAGTAAATGGCGACAGTCACTTCGGAAAAACTAAAACCAAATTACGGCAAATTACCGGGGGAATGAAAGCAACAAAACACAAATGGGCGGAATCGGCGGAAAAGCGAATAATATCCCCCCCCCCCCTCTCTCTCTCTTATAATTACCTAGTGACACAGAAAGTAACAAAAAAGTAGCACAAAAGATATGTTTCACTAACTTAAAAATAAGACACACAGTCACAGTGTTAGAACTATCGCGAATAATTATAAACGTTTAATTATCTACAAAATAAAAATTTGTGAAATATGGCAGCCCTCTTGTATTTATTTCATAATAATTTAAATATAATTTCCTTTCTAAAATTTGCATTTAATTTTCAGGTGTGGTTTTAACCCATAATAACATTACCAATCAAATAGAAACATTAGTGGATGCTTGGAGATGGACAAGCAACGACGCAATTCTACACGTACTACCTCTTCACCACATACACGGACTTGTGAATGCGCTTTTGTGCCCTCTATATGTCGGCGCAAAATGTGTGATGCTGCCAAAGTTTGATGCCAATGACGTTTGGGTGCACTTGCTAGGCATTAAAACGAAACCTGAATCTCCGAAAATATCTGTTTTTATGGCAGTGCCAACAGTTTACATGAAATTAGTTGAAGAGTATAAAGCGAGTTTTGAACATGATCCCAAAATACACGAATATATTAAAACAAATTTAAGATCAAAAATTCGTTTGATGGTCAGTGGTTCGGCGCCATTGCCAGTTCCTTTATATGAAAAGTGGTTGGAGATAACTGGGCATAGATTGTTAGAACGATATGGTATGTCCGAGATTGGTATGTGCCTTTCTCAACTGTATGACTCTCAACGAGAACCAGGTTATGTGGGTGTCCCATTAAAAGGTTGCAGTGTCAGATTAACTGAGCGAGATGATGATGACAACTATAAAACCCTGCTTGAATGTACTGGTGTGAATGATAATGTTAAGGTGCGTTTAAATACCATCCCAGTTGGTGATGCTGTGGTTGGAGAACTTCATGTTTGTGGTAACTCTGTGTTCAAAGAATACTACAACAAACCTGATGTCACACGTAAAGAGTTTACGGATGATCATTGGTTTAAAACTGGCGATACATGTCAATACTCTATAGAAAAAAAAATATTCAAGATACTGGGCAGAACCAATTTAGACGTCATCAAAACTGGCGGGTATAAACTTAGCGCCCTGGAAATCGAAACAAAGATTCTAAGTCATCCAAATGTTGTTGACTGTGCAGTTGTTGGCGTACCAGATAAAACCTGGGGCCAAATAGTAGCAGCTCTAGTGGTATTTGATCGTGATCTACCTATTGATACCTTACAAACATTTCTAAAACATAAAATGGCTTCCTATGGTATACCAAAGATTTTCAAAGTTGTGAAGGTGATTCCTAAGAACATTATGGGAAAAGTTAATAAGACTGAATTATTGTCAGCCTTTCTGGCTAAGGAGGAGAAGGTGTGTGCCAAGAACTAGTTTATAATGTACTTATTCTAAATATATTTTAATATTCTAATTGTTTTATTTTTAATTTTATTTTAAAGTGGATGCAGGGTTTCAGTGTAAGTTATCTTAACCCACCCTCCCAGAGGGAACTTCAATGTCGCACCCTGGCTTTGTGCCAGGGGCTTCCTTGGTGGGACAACTTCATACTTATTTCAGTATTTTGTGTGAAGTTAGTTGAGATAAATGGTATTAGACGTACTTTATACTGGTTTGTATGGATAATTTTTATAATTTAAACATATATTGGTTTATATGTATTTGTGAGTCTAATTCCGTTACTTGGGGTATGGGAATTTCTGGTAAAAAACCGGAATTTGATTTTTACTTGGCAAGAATTATTGGATTGTTAGGCGGTGATTTTCCACCTGATTAAGGGGTAAAAATAATCAAAAGTTTGGTCGTCCGACCTGTTTTCTCTGAACAGTACGAGGCTGCTTTATCTGAGTGTGTAGGTCTTGCCGTGGATTTCCCTTAACTCCACTGGATATTAAAGAAATCGTTAAAAGAGCTATAGACAGCAGGGGGGTGGTGGAAAAACCATTTGACAACAATAACCCAAGGCGGAGATGGGTAAAAAAGTTTTGAGAAAGCCAAATAGACAGCCTTTTAAAGTGTTACAATATTAAAAGAGCAAGGGCGGCTGTTACTCCAGAACTTATATTAATGGTTATTTTAATGAGCAATCCCTGAAAGACGTACCACCTGAAATGCTGATCAACTACGATGAAAAAGTATGCAGGATGACCCAGGAAAGAATAAAGAAATAGTTAAAAAAAGGGTAAACATGTAAAAATCGCTGGTTGGATTGAAGGTTGGTTCTTTTCTGTTGCAAGAAATTGGGTCCTAAGGCTATTATAGAGGTGACAACCTCGCAAGCCACATTTCCCTTAATCATAAGGCTGTGTGTAAGGAAAACAACATACAGTTTATACTATTGCCTCCGAATAGTATATGCCAGTCGCACCTTTTATCAGAACGTTCAGCAACTGCACAATCTTATCCATTAGAGTTTCAGTTTGGAAGAGTTCCTGAAAAGATATAGGTAGGTACAAGAGAAACACAAACAGTCAGAAGAAGAAAAAAGGTGCCCACAATTCTCGGAAGAAACCTAACTGAGATGAGTGTAGTGGATGTTCTACAAGAAAATGAAGCTACAATTCAGTTTGTTGACATCCTATGGTCCTTCTGAAATGTGCCAAGTAAATAAAGAACGAAACAAAAGGAACGGAAAGATACTTGGTCTGATACATTGGGTGCAAGCGAGGATTTTTCTATCCATGATTCGTCCTGTGAAAATCTCCAAGACTATGCAGCTACCCCCAAATAAATTTACCAAGTGAAGAAGGTATGCCACCGATTGAGCAAACTGAAGTTAATTTAGACGAGAACACAGAAGAAATCTTGAACTGAAGGGCAGTAGACATCGTTATTGTTTTACTTACGTACGACCAATGAACGAAGAAAGAATTGCAGAAACGCTTCGTAGGACAAATAAAGAAAAATTAGTCCAAGTGAATACATGTAGTTATGTTTATGCGGAAATACAAAGGCATGAAAGACACCTTTATATTCCCCTGATATCCCCAATGAAGAATGTTTCGCAGAAGATAATGCCGACAAAAATTGCAAAAGAACGTTACACGTTCGCCCTAATGTATTCAAAATGAGTGCATATGTTAGAGACTGCAATTTGAAGATTTATTATTTATACGTGTTATTTACCTTAAAGCAAAAAATACTTAATTATCCTACTAGTAACGTAAAGCCGTGACAATTACAGGTGACACTGTCCTAACAGTATAATTAATAATTATAGCACGGAGTGTACCGCGTCGTTTTGGAGGCTTTCCATTGGAATTTAGCTCCAATATGGCGACCGGAACCAATGACCAATCAAAAACGAGATACCCTGTTGTCGCCACTGTCTCTATAGTCACTGTCGTTATAATTATTGACTTTATACTAAAGTGTATGATGTGTTGCCTATCACTTAAGGCGAAACAAACCATAGGATATTTTTAGTAGCTATGTTAGTAGGTATAATCAAAGAGTAGTACCATTGAATATCCGAGTTGGATATTCATTGGTAGTACTCTTTGGTATAATGTTACCATTGATGAGCGTAATATCATAATTCAATGGTAATATCTTTGTAAATGAATAAACAAAGGTTGTATCATTGTATATTTAATATACAAATGGTAATATCTAGTTAATCTGCAAATGATCTAGTAAAGTCCCTTCAAGTGCGAAAAATGGTTTTGCTTGCAGATTAGCTATTATAGCTATTTTATAGATGCACTAGAGATTACAGATACTTACAGATTAACAACAAAAAATGGTTCTTTGGTTAAATAAAACATTAGAGTTGATTGCTAAAATTAGGTAACTTTAATTTGGTAATTGGTATAAGTACTTAGTAAAATCAACTCAGTAGTAACACATCTTGTTTAAATTGTGAATATATAGATAGTTACATTTTTGAAACAAACTTATTAAATTAGGTTATTATAACATTTTTAGAACTTTACTGCAATGTACCTATTGTACCTTACATGAATCACACGTGTTTGTATTGCTCTTGTCAATATATTTTCGCACTTTAACAATTTAGAATATGTTAATAATGTGCATATTAATTATACGTCATATAGTTTAATAGTTATCACAAGTTAAATCTTTTTTTAAAATTTGTCTGCTATTCCACTGCACAACAGTATTAATTTGTTAAATATAGTTATGAGTGGGTAATGTGGAAGAGCAGATCAGGCGTGTCTGTATCTGAACATCGCCCAATTTTGTTGCCCTCTACTTATTATACTGTAATTGTGTTAATTTTTTGTTTTAGTTGACGAGTTAACTAAATAAAACCATTATTATTATTATTAATCCACAGATTTCCTACTAATTTAAACGAAATTTCGCACTTTAACATATCAGAAATTCAGAACCGTAAGTACCTACGTTAATCTGCAGATTAATCCGTCAATGTGCCAAACATTAGCGGTAACATAGATACAATTTGCTTCAGTATTGCGAGTCAAACGTCAAAAGTCTGCACGTCCGGCCGACTGTCCGTCAGTCCGTACGTCTGTTCGCACGATATACCTACAGCCCAAATGTTGTATGCTGTGTAGGGTCAAACGCATTCCAGCGCTTCTTTTGTTGCTTTGCAGTTTATTTAGAATTTTCCTTTGTTCGAAAATCTGGTTCTTTATTTATTCTATATTTATGAAAGCAATCAAAGGAAAGAGATTGTATGTATTTTTCTAATTACATAATTTTCAGAGATATTTCGAGAACAGGAATTTTGTCCAATTGCAATGTGTAGGTATACATAAATTGTATGTGTTGCTTATACATACCTATATCTAATTGGTTAGGGATGAAAACGGCGATTAATATAAAAAACAAATAATTAACTTTGTTTTGAGAGTATATATTTCCCTGTGTACTTGCATAGCATAGTGTAAGGTACATTTGTAAGTACCTATTTTTTTGTAGTTCCAATTATACCTACATCACTAATTAGTGCATAAGCAGTTAATCACTTTGTGGGTAAACAAGTTACGGTACCTACTGCTGCACTCTCGGAAATGACTGAAGTGTATTCAAATTTTAGGGATAATTAAAATTCTTTCTCATTTTATTACCTAAATGCGGTATGGCGGTGTATGAGCCCGCGCACAAGTTGTATTTTTCCCGCTAAAAATATGCGCTAAGTACGAAATTGGTATCTTTAATTTATAGATATTTTACCTTATCAAAACGTTTTACCTACCAAGATTATCTACAGTGGTTTTAGAATCAAATTTAATCCTAATCTAATCAGTAAATGATCCTTTTACGATTTGCATATTTACAAGTTAATTTTGAAGTTAAACCAAAAGATTTGATTTACCTACACAACGGAATATGAGTGGATGACTGGATGCATCAATTATTACGGAAAATTTTAAAAGACGCAGTTGCCTGAAGGATCATCATTTGTTATCGTTCATTTTTTTACACCGCTCTTTATATTTTACAAGCCAGATCCGTCATGTTTAATCTGTATTAAAAAAAGTTCATAAAAAACATACAATGTGTATCGTGTTTGATTATTTGGTAAGTACGAATCGGATAAAAAAGCGATTGCTCAATTAGAATTTAAATACGGCGCAATTAGAACATCTCGATGATCGCCGAATTGACATTAGCGCCGCTAGTTTCGCCATCTAACGGGTGGCAAAGTAAGCTATCAATCAGATTTTTCGCAAGGTGTGACTTGTGTGTGACTCTCGCGGATTCAATCATTTCAATGAAACGGCTATAAAAATTAAATATCGGATGTTCCAATGGTCGTGATTTGACGTGAATTAGTGCGTAATCGTTGAATGGATCCTTCTATATCTTGGTTTCAGCCAGAACAAGAGGGTCCTGCCAAACATTTGTGGCTTCGTTTGTGGCGAACTCAACAAGATTTAGATAATATGAATATTAAGGATACGGACATCGATGTCGAAGCCCTAAATACCATTAATACTCAGAATCAAGCAAATATAACAATCATGAACGGTAAAAGTGATAATAGTAACAATTTTTTGCCGCGAAGAAGAAAATTCGATAACCGTGCGAGTACAAGGGGAATGGGTCGCTATCCTGAAAAGGTTGTAGGCGAATTCGGCGGCTGCCCTTGGCGTAAAGAGAATTATAATTACGGAAGGGGTATAATTGGGTGAGTATTAATCCCTTTAAATCTTTCGCATTCCCTTTCAAAAACAATTCGCGTGTCTGTCATGAGATGGCCTTCGAACTAACTGACATTTGTATCTACACACGCCTTGAATAATTTCAACCTAAACTAAAAATACTGCAGCAATTTTAAATGCCTCCTGGCGGTAGCTAAAAAATAATAACAAGCACTTGGTACAGCGTACCTATGTTTGTATTAAAAAAATCGTGCGGTGTTATTCATCGACATAACCTCAGTTTTTGCGTAATTTATTTGCTGCATGATCCAAGTTTTACGTTTACGGTTGCGTAATCCTATAAGCAACGTGAGCGTGACGTTCTTTACAATAAGTTGACTAAATATGCTGTATCGCCTACTCTTCCTGTTCTTTATTTAGTTACTGAGATAATTTTAATTTTTTAATGCATTCCATTGTCAATTCCCCTAAACACCGCAGTACCTATTGTCATTTTCTGGCGCTTTCCAAAATGTGCCTGCTTCTGATCCATATTATTTGCCCATTGACGTTTGGATAATGAACTTGTAGTTATTTCGAGCTATTTTTTTAGGGCAGTAAGTAATTATAGTGCACGATTTGACCTACATCACATTGTACTCATAATCTACCTTGCTACGATTAATTTCCCTCTTCATACCCCTTTAAAAAGGAATTTCTTTTGCTGCACAGCGTGTCTCGTAAATAATGGTCTTTCGGGCAAAATAGGTCAGCAAATTGAAACGGGGGAGGAGCCTGTTTCACTTTGGCCATCCCCCTATGTACAATTATCAGCGATACGAATTATCAATAATCCACGCTTCCTTGATTGTCAAATGTCTACATATTCGCAAATTTTGCAATGCCATTAAATTTTAATTGTGTGGTATGCTGATGTAATCTATTTACAAACTTTTTTCCATAATTCTTTCCGTACTTACATTTTCCCATGTTTTTGCAACACGTCGTTAGTCTAACTTTTATCAGCGGTAGCTCACATAGCAACAATAAGATAAGTTTTGGATATCTAGACGGATTTTATTTTTGTTTAGCCAAGTAGGGTAAATCGAGGAGAGATGGACCAGTAGGAGAGACGGACCACCAGCAGTATCTTGTCTGTTGTTGCATCAATCCTTGTTACGGCGGCGTAAAATTATGAGGCAATGTTGCCGTTAATCAGTCCTACAGTTACACGCGCGTGGGTGCAGTACTTTTTAATTTATTGGGAAATTACTTTTTTATGGTCCTCGAAATTTTTCAAAGTGTTTTTCGTTGTTGAGTTATTTCACTTAAGGTAAGTTTTAAGTAGAAATTTAGACCACTCATAGGCAGATATGTATTCCGAAATGCACTTAACCTCGAAAACGCTGTGTTCAAGTAATTGCATTTCAACAGGATTTACTGGTCCATCTATCCTTCACTTTTAGGAGAGACGGACCAGTACACTATAGGTGAGATGAACCTATATCGTGTTGTTCCAGGATAATGCCGAATGAGTATACGCGTAAGCAGAATACGCCTAAAAGGGGTTGTTGGTCCGCAGAAAATTTAACTGATGCCGTTAATGCGGTAGTGTACGGTCAAATGGGTGTCAATGAAGCAGCAAAAGCGTTCGGCATTCCAAAAACCACATTTAAACGCAGATTTTCAGCTAGTAATCTGGATAAAACCGACCGATTGGGCCCTGGTAGTGTACTTGGTAGAGAAGCAGAAATGAAGCTCTCTACCCACATAAAAAAATTGCAGAAAAGTGGTTTCGCACCCACTAGAGGGGAAGTGCGCGTTAAGGCATATAATTTAGCCGAACGTCTTGGAATTGAACACAAATTTAATCGAGAAGAGGGTGAGTTACATGAACTCTTACTTGAAATTTTAAAACTTTGTAACAAATTGTTGTGCACATTTTTAGGTAAAGCTGGTAATGTATGGCTGCTTCAATTTTTGAGACGAAATCCAGATATTACAGTTCGCAAAGCTGAAAATACCTCAATAGCTCGAGCGTTGGGAATGTCTAGAAATATTGTAGAGAAATATTTTAAAGAACTCGATGCTGTACTCTCTCAAAATAGTTTATTTGACAAGCCTGGCAATATATACAATACAGACGAGACAGGACTACAGCTGAACACGCGAGCAGGTGCTGGCTCAGAAAGGATCTAAAAGTGTACCTTCAATTAGCCCGTGCGAAAAAGGTGAAACAATTACAGTAGTTGCCTGCTGTAATGCAGAAGGGGTTTATTTGCCTCCTTACTGCGTGTTTAAGGGGAAAAATGCTAAAGCAGAATGGGCTGACGGAATGCCACCTGCCTCACGTATTCGCATGTCAGAAAAGTCGGCATACGTGACGTCAGACATTTTCCTGGACTGGCTACAAAACCACTTCTACCCCAGAAAAGTACCCGGGAAAGTCTTACTAATAGTAGACGGACACACTTCTCATACAACCAATCTTGACACGTTGCAATTTGCCGAGGACCACGATATAATTTTGTTTTGTTTGCCTAGCCATACAACACATTATTTACAACCGCTGGATAGGGCATTCTTTAAAAGCCTGAAGGGGCATTATTATGAATCGTGTAGGAGGATGATCAAATGCAACCCCAATAGAAAATTAAATCGGTTGCAATTTGGCAAACTTTTAGGGGAGGCTTGGGGCAAATCGGCTACAGTCAACAATGCCGTATCGGCCTTTCGGTCAACAGGAATTTGGCCTTACAATCCGAATGAAATTCCCGATCACGCTTTTCTAACCCAACCTCCAAATGAGGCTGCAATACATGCAAGAGAAGAAGAGGAACAAACTGGCTCTACAGCAAAATTAAGGGAAACTGAGACCCTTTCTCGCGATGGTGACTCACCTCAACCAGGCCCTTCCGGAATGCACCTTCCTCTCTACCATGAATCGCCTCAACCAGGTCATTCAAAAAAACAGTTGGGAAGTGTTGAAGAAGAAGAAACACCTGGGAAGCTACTTCAAGAACTTTCACCTGTACCCCAGATAACCCCAGCTATCAGAAAAGCTCGTGTGAACCTAATGGGTGACTTAACTTCACCCAATCACATAGCCCTTGTTCGTCAGAAAAAACAAAAACAAAGCCAAACACCTCATCCAAAGGGACAGAGAAAGGAAAAACCTTCCAAAAACAAATTACCGAAATCTACAGATCAAAAGTTGCAGAAGAAACGCAGACACGAGTCTACTTCTTCAGAATCTGATGGAAACGTAATCTTGGATGATTCATCTAGTGGGGAAGAAACGTTGGATGATATCGAAAATCAGTGCGTCGGGTGCCTCGAAGACTATCGCCTTACAAAGAAAAAGGAGGAATGGTTACAATGCATTGTATGTTCCAGATGGTTGCACGATGGTTGCACATCCTACACCAACACATGCCAACGCTGCGGTGCCGCCCCCACTTTAAAAAAAGGGACAAAAACCCTAAATTAATGGATGGTCCATCTCTCCTTTTCATATAGGTCCATCTCTCCTATCCCCACTAGGATAGATGGACCAATTACGATTTTTAGTTTTTTAGAATTTATAATTATTTGTCAAGTTATATTAACCATTAAACTTTACCAAAAGGACCACGAATGTTTATGTTAACGTTGTACTGTTTTGTAGACTTATATTCTTATAAATAAAGAAGTTATCGAAAAATGTTTAAAAGGTGGTCCATCTCTCCT
>NW_022170249.1:8807549-8882419 GCF_008802855.1 Photinus pyralis
GCCTCCGGTATCCCTGTAGTCAGGGGTGCCGGAGGAATGAAACACGTTGGCCTTTTTCCTTTTTCCTTTAGTCCTCATTTATTTTGTGTTGTTCCCAAATTAGACGAAATTTTGAAACACCCCTAAAATTTTAGTGTGATACAAATTTGAGATTATTTCCCTGTAACATCCTTCGGAAAGAGATTTAATTTGCGTAAAAATCGTTAGTTCTCATTTATTTTGTGTTGTTCCCGAATTAGACGATTTTTTGTAACACGTCTAAAATATTAGTAAAAAAATGTACATTTTTTTAAAGATATCTAATTTATAGGTACTTATTCGCTTACATGCGTTATTTTCCAGATAGGGTCAATACAATTCATGGAATGATATTACTGGGTTAAAAAAAATATATACGTCTTATTAAAAACTGGGAAAAGTGAAATTATTGAGGATTGGCCGTTGTGACAATGATTTGCGTTTTCTAATGGATGTTTAATTATATATGCATATTCGTCACAATGACTAATGACCTGGGTAAATTAGCGTAATTACTTGTTACTTTATACAATGGTTGGGCAGGTAAATTCTTCAATCTTTGTTTATTCGTTACCATTTCATTATACAAGTAAGTATTATGCAACCCGTCAAATAGAATTAAAATTTAAGTGGAATACACCCTTAATACATTTTTGCTCTTAAATAATTTGGGGAGTCAATAATCGCATCATGTTATGAATTTTACATTGAAATCCCTATGATGCGTTAAGCAAGTCACCACCCTGTATAAAAATAAACAGCGACTGTATTACAACAACAAAAAAGTTTATTGGAGACGACCCTCATCTGTATGTAGGTATGTAATTATGTATAAATAGTAGGTAGGTATATAGCAACTACGAAAAAATTGCCTATATAATGCAACATCACGAGGTTCTTCTTTCACGAACTACTAAAATTTTTGAATTAAGAGTGGTCTATAACTCTACATGTGTGCCGAACGCGTCTTTAACATAAAGAAATGAATGTGTATTATGTATATGATTTTTACATAAAAAAATTGAATATTGAATGGTATAAAAGGTATGCGCATTCGCCCCTTTCCAGTTGCTATGACAACTAACAGAAAACTTAAAATGTCATGAATAACAAACCTATTTCCCTTTTATTTACTTCTTATTTAATGATTAAACAAAGCACCAGTTTGTGATGGATTTCATTCAATAATGGGAGGTAATGCATTTCGAGAGGAGACAAAATAATCAAAGGATGCTCCTCACTGAAATGGATTGTTTGATGTAAGTGTGAAGTAAGCATGACATTTTTACAGATTTTAATTTTATAACAGGTAACAGGGTTACCTACTAACAGAAATATTTTTAAGAACTTTTTAAAATTCGTCTGATTTACCTACCTACTATTACATAAAAATAATATGGCACACGTAAAAGATAAAATGTCTGAGATTGACGATCACATTTTGAAACGGTTTGATATTCAAAAGAGACTCGGCAAAGGAGCTTACGGTATAGTTTGGAAAGCAATTGATAGAAAAACTAGAGAAGTCGTGGCTGTGAAGAAAATATTTGATGCGTTTCGTAATCAGACTGATGCTCAACGAACATTTAGAGAAATTATGTTTTTAAAATCATTTAAGGATCATCCTAATATAATTAAACTTCTTAGTATTCACAGGTAAATCTTTGGTAGTTGAAAGCACTAATTATTATTCTACTTATTAGAGCTGCCAATAATAGAGACATATATTTGGGTTTTGAATATATGGAAACTGACTTACACAATGTTATTAAAAGGGGAAACATTCTAAAAGACGTTCATAAGCGCTACATCATGTACCAAATGTTAAAAGCAACTAAATACATCCATTCAGGAAACGTTATCCATAGGGATCAAAAACCAAGCAATGTGTTACTGGATAGCTTGTGCAGGTAGGTATGGGCGATTCCTTCTATGGGTTAAAATAATTAGGTATGTAATCAATTAGGTGCAAAATAGCAGATTTCGGGTTAGCACGATCCTTAACCCAATCCCTTGGAAATAGTCCAAATGACACAGATCCTACACTCACTGATTATGTCGCGACAAGATGGTACAGAGCACCAGAAATTTTAATCGCAAACAGAAAGTAAGGTTCCAATTATTCGAACGAGAAGTAAAAATTATGTTTATAGATACACTAAAGGAATTGATATGTGGAGTTTAGGCTGTATTTTAGCGGAGATGGTCTTGGGAAAACCAATTTTTCCAGGAACTTCGACGGTAAACCAGGTGGAAAAAATAATGGCGTCTATTCCAGTACCATCACAAGAAGGTAGAAATATTCTGAAGTAACACGTTGAAACATAGCTTGTTTATAGATATTGCACTGGTATGTTCATCTGGTGTGGGTGAATGTATGATCAAAAATTCAGCATCCTTGCAAAGAATCCCATTGAAATTACTATTAGGCTCTAATGTCTCAGAAGATTCTTTGGACTTAATTAACAATCTTTTAATATTTAGCCCATACAAAAGACTTACTGCCGAACGAGCCTTAGAACACTCGTATGTGTCTAGGTAACGATATGCTTCACTAAATAGTTACTGAACTGACGTCCTTTAATCTAGATTTCGTAATACCAACGAAGAAATAGTGATGAATATCAATGTTATTCCACCACTGAACGATGACATTCGTTTGACTGTAGACGATTACCGTAATAAATTATATGAAATCATGTCTACACACCACCACATTCGACCAACAAAATCATTATTATCGAGACCTTCATTAAAAGTTAATTCCGACATGAAGACGGATAAACAAGGGAAGCTTTACAAAGATATTAATAATTACGCTAAATCCAATTATTACGATAAAGAAAGATCTTTGGCAACACTTGTGGAACCTAAACTAGGCCACGCAAAGGGAAAACTCAAACACAACATTCAAGCACGTTCTGAACCAAAGATATTAAAAAAATTTAATATGCTACCTCAAGAACTCAATGGAATCAAATCTACGTCTGATTATAAAAAGTTCAACAACTCTTCCTGTGATTTTCTAACACGTGAGAGGGGCACAACCAAAGCATTAAATTCAAAAAGTAATGTGTATGTGCCATCCTTTAACAGCTTCAATTCCACTCATGGTATTATAACGCAAAGTGCCTTAATGGAACTGCGAGCTGCCGGGATGCGATAATTGATTTAGTACTTTGGGAGGGACTTTTTTAATACTGGGATTTAAACACCATTGTGCATGTTTACACAGTATTACGGATCACTTTTTTGATCTTTGCGATTGTTTGACAGTATTTATATACAACATTTTGCACTGAATGTATAATTCATACTTGAATATATATCAATTTTTACTTTTTTATTAGTTTTTGTATTAGATCTAATAATAAAATCTCCGAAATGAATTCGTAATTTATTTATACTTCACAAAGCTATGTCAATATGATCGCTTTTAGCAAAGAATAATTGCATACTCCTTGCCTTTCACTTGTCAGCGACATCATTTGTTCGACGATGTGCCACATTCTTGGAAATAGACTTCTGATGGGATGCTCTTCTAGTAGGTACCTATTTTAAAAACATTCGCTTTTGGAAATGGCTACAATGTGCCAGAAAAGGTGCCAAATCTGCCAAATAAGGTCGATGGCCCAACTTGGCGATTTGTTATTTAACAAAAAATGTGAGAATGCTACAAATGGCATCAATGTATATGCATATTTATTTCCAAATAATTAACGATAAATTTTTGAAATTGATTAATTTATAACAGTCAATTTTAATACATATCACCTACACTCACTAATATTTCACTTTTCGAATGCTCCCGAATATTTTAGAATGATTTGAACAAACAAGTCATATTTTCCGAAAAAAATGTGTCACATCCGCTTTTGTTGCTTCTCTCCGATGACTAATCTTTTACGGCGCCTCGATGTCTATCGGGATTTCTAGAATAGTTGCTACATCATGATGATAAAAGAATTTTTACTTTTCTGATTTTGACTTGCCGCTGCCATACAAAATATAATTAAGTGCCTATTTTATTTGAACACTTGACTTGCTCCATCGCAAAGAGGAGTTCAATTAACTGGATTTATGTATTTATTTACAGAACTGCCCAATGATTAAATAACTGTGAGAATCCGTATAAGTAATTGGTAGAACAGCCTTGTTCAGACCCCCCACATTTAAAAATAAATTACATAAATGCGACAGTTGAACAGTATAGTTGCATTTTGAAATCGATACAGTGGATTGTCTTCTTGAAGCTCGGCTAGCCCTTGTTGAAATTTTCTTTGCCTCAAGCAAACAGGTCTAGGAACATAAAAAACTAGGTAATTGACGTTTATTAATTTAAAGGTTTGACAGTCTTCCATCGTGTGTCACCGGACAATTTCGGACAGACTCGTTTACCCTGAAATTCACATACCCAGGCGATGTATTTTTGACCATATTTTATTTATGTGCCTTATACACCGATGCGTCAAATTTTTTTTATTTTGATTTATGTCATTAATTTTTATTATAAGTACAGGAAACAGAGAGCAAGACGAAAATTATTCGTTACATGATGAGGAAACCCGTTCGCTAGCTGAATTTTGTTACCGTGTGATTTTTAGAAGTGAGGATTGTTTGAATTTCGCGCTTAAAAGTCTAGTATTTTTTGCAGTATTAAATTGGTGGTGCTAATTGGTGTAAGAAACGCATAAACGGCGTGTGTGTAATTAAGACGGTGTTGCCTATATGAGAAAACTAGTATAGTAAATAATGTAACCATGCTCTTTATGACAGATTCCCCGACCCTTTTGGTTTGTTGAACTAATTTGCAGCGGGATTTGAAAATCCGAGCCACCCCCAAGGCGACGCCAATGTCTCTTCGTAATATTGTGGATTTCTCCCACCAACGCGCATGCGTTTCATGCGCATCTGAGGTGACAGTTGTAAATAAAAACAGCAGTAGGAAAAGTTGCGCTTCAGCAATCTGTTCGTGGCCGTCAAAATGGCCGCTAACGACAGTAAAGCGCCTCTTAGATATGTTAAGCGGGTACAATTTGGTATCCTCAGTCCAGATGAAATAGTGAGTATTTTCATCTTCTTGCGATCAAAAGTTTTATGAAACAAAATACACACCATTTGGGTTCTATTATCGGAAAACGCTGGCAAAAATAATGAAGTGTAGAAGTGCGCTTTAAGTTGTGGAAAGTGTTGAAATGATTTCTGTTTAATTCTTCCACTTAATTGAAATTGAATTTCTCACCACTTCAAAGATTGTTAAGTTATGAGGGATAAAATAGAGACGTACATTTCTTGCACAATATAAATAACGCAGGCGCACCACAAAGGGGGGAAAAACCAAAATGATTTTTAACTGCTTGAAATAATGGCATTCTTTTTAGCGACGTATGTCGGTCACGGAGGGTGGCATCCGTTTCCCAGAGACTATGGAAGCGGGCCGTCCAAAGCTCGGCGGTCTTATGGACCCCCGACAAGGAGTAATCGATAGAAATTCCAGATGTCAAACTTGTGCGGGCAACATGACGGAATGTCCTGGACATTTCGGACACATTGACCTAGCCAAGCCTGTTTTTCACGTCGGGTTTATAACGAAAACTATTAAAATATTAAGATGTGTATGCTTCTACTGTAGTAAATTGTTAGTTAGTCCTGTAAGTTCCACTTTTCGTTTCACAGTCGAACGTACTTAATAAAATTATTTTAGAATAATCCTAAAATTAAAGAAGTCGTTATGAAGTCAAAAGGTCAGCCTAGGAAACGATTGGCTTTTGTGTACGACCTGTGCAAAGGTAAAAATATATGTGAGGGTGGTGACGAAATGGACGTTGGGAAAGAAGGCGAAGATCCAGGTTCGTATCCCTGTACCTAAGTAATAGCGTTATGTAATGGGAATGTGAATACAGGTAAGCGACAAGGACACGGTGGATGCGGTCGTTACCAACCAAATATACGTAGAACTGGTCTTGATTTGACTGCAGAATGGAAGCATGTGAATGAAGACTCGCAAGAGAAAAAGATACCACTATCAGCAGAAAGAGTTTGGGAAATTTTAAAACACATTACAGGTATGCTCTTATAGTACATGGACCTAAATAAAGTTTTGCTATTTTTATTTAATGTTGTAACCGAAGTTGTAACACTATACAGGGTGTTTCAAGTTTGTATTATATCTCAAGCGCGACAGTGTTTATGAGGGGTCTGTCCTGTGCCTGATTTGATTATAATTTGTTATGTGCAACAAAGCAATCGGTATTCAAACGCTCCTAGGGAATGAAAGTGTGTAAATATTCATGTTTGTAAAATTTCTCATTTTTTCGCGCGTTTATACATTTTTAAACCATTCCACTGATAAGAAACTTTCAATTTTCAAAAACTTGCACCAGTGCCTGTTGTATATTTGTAATGTGATCAAGTTTTGAAATGTTGATTGAGTCATACTTATAAAAATCAGTAACGACTTCTTTGTAGCTAATATTTGTACCAGATTTTCTGAAAGCAAAAGTGTCCTAGTAGTGTTTTGTTTGATTATCCGTATACCGGGTGATCCAAAATGTTTGAGGACAGTTTGAATTTCCCACACAACTAAACATTTATAATGTTGGTAACATATCACATATCATTTATTTAAAAGCAGTGGTGGATCAATTGAATGATCACTAAACAATAGTCAACAATTAATTAAAGAAAATTAATTTATCAAGCACATTTTCACTCTAGTGTTGTCAAATATTCATTCTAACGTTGCTTGGGGGATAGTCGTGCTAATTAAACGATCAGGGTAGCTAGCTCGAAATCCACTGAACGAGAGTGAACAAAATTTTAACCGATGGAGTTCTACTTTGGCCTATCAGAGTTTGCTAAAATCGACCGTCTACCGCCTCAGGTCATATGACTTAAGGCGCTGATGCGGTACCAATTTTAAATGGTTGTTTTTTGAGAAAATAAGTTACACTCTTCTCAAAAAATTAAAAATTGTATTTTTAGGAAAAATGTGATACTGAACCACCATGTGTGATATATCGTTGTAAAGAGAAAAAAAGACGTAATCTCAAAATGTGAACATTCAAAATGGCGCCCATAAGAAAAACTAAAGTTGCCACGTGTTTCTCCGTCATCTTGAAAGTTATTAAATTCTGGATGCCATATTTGAAATCTCCATTAAAAAGTGTCTAAATAATCTGTTAATTAGAAATGTCTACTAAGATTAGTTTATCATAAAAAAATTAAAAACGAAAATCAGACATTTTCGTTTTTTTGCGATATCTTCAAAACTGTTGAAGATATTTTAAATTTATTTTCAGATTCTTATTCAGCCCGAAAATTAGCAACTTTACCCCCATTTAACCAACCTTCTATCTCTTAAGATAAGTGAGATCCCCATAGTGGCACTCGAAAAATGGACACCGTGTATAGTAATCCGAACATGCATATTTTGTCTGTTGACCTGTCATCACAAAAAAATTTGGTGGTCATTGTAAAAGCCAATACAGGGTTTTTTTTAAAGGGACAACATACCATATGTCCCCCAATTGACTACAGGAGGAAAAACTTTTGTTGCTTGTTCTAAATTTCCTTACCGTTTCAGAGAAAAATACGAAAATATGGGAGGTAATAACATTTCGTTTTCATTATTTGCTTGGGTAGATGATTATTAACATATTATTATGGATTTTTTTAACATAATAATCAAATTACGGAACTTTTATTTCAAAAAACCACATGGAAAATGTTACTTTTTTCACAATTTTTACTATACGTTTCGATGGCGTTTAGTCCTATCTTTGACCAATAGTATCAATTTAATATTATTCAATTATGGGTTTCAGGATCACTATGCAAAAACATTCCGTGTAAGTACAACACGTTTTGAAAGTGTCTTTTTTTCACTTATTTGTTGTTTTTTGTTGTCCTCTATCACATTCTGTAAACATCCAATATGGCACCCATAAGAAATAAGAAAGTAGTAGCCTGTAGCTTCTACATCTAGCACGTTATAGAAATACTTGTAACAGATTCAGATTCTCCGAAAAAAAAGGTGACCCATCGTATTGTATGGGTGGCGCTGCCATAGAAGGAGCCTGTTGCAACGTCCAGTTGTAACACTGTTACATTTGGCTAGTAAAAACGATTTCATTGGCGCGGGTCATTTAGATTCTAGAAGACGCATCTGTTGATGGTCTGTGGACGCAGCGGCCCGCCGCCCACGACCACGTCTCGACTGCTCAGAAGGGTCGCGAGTCGATCCTAACTCAACTCCGTGTAAAATTTCATAAGACGATTTTCAAAACTTCTGAAAGTTACAGTCACTAGATATAGAAAGTACTGCAATCATCCGCCATTTTTGGGCAAATTTGCTGCCAACTTAAAAAAAATTGACAAATAAAATCTGAATAGCTGTAATTTTTTATAACCTAACTGTCATGTTTTATAAAAATATATACAGAGTTACTAGAATCTGGTAACTTCCGCTATTTTTGGGCAAAAATCATGCGTTCTCTCTCTAACACACGAGCCCAATGCATTGCGGTACTTTCTATATTTAGTGACTTTACTGAAAGTTATTTGACTTCGCCCCCTATCGGTAATTTTGAGAAAAGTAGAGGTCACAGTCATCTTCTGATGGCACCTTTAAAAACTAAATAGAGGTCACCGTCATCTCCCCCTGACGACGACTTTTAAAACTAAATAGAGGTCCCAAAGGTTAACAATCTTAAGGAGATTTTCTAGTGCGCATGTCATTTGAAGGTGACTATAGTTTGTCTCACCTTGACTTAACATTACAGGCTCTTATAGTCAACAACGATGCCATATGACATGTCGTTAGAATACAATTTGTAGAAAATGGGCGGCCCGGGTTCGATTGCTCCTATATTATTTAGAATTTATACATTTCGCGAGACGAATGAGGATGGTTGTTGTAGGATGTCACACACGCCCGCAGAACCCGCTATTTCTATACAGGGTGTTTTTTTGGGAACTTTAGTTAAACGTTTCTGGGAAAGTAAAATCGGTAGGTTTTTGAAAATTTGTACATAGGAGTTACTTTGAAGACCCAATCGATGTAAAATATTTTCAAAATGGCCGCACTTCCGGAAATGCCGGAAGTAGATAGTAACTTCGTTATTTTAAATAGCAAGCCCTATTTTTTATTGGATTTTTGGATTCTACGTAAAATTTCAGTTCTTGTGATACCCATATGTCGATATCTTCCATTTATGGTTTTTAAGTTATTTTGACTTTAAGAAAAAAAATGGTGGATGCAGATGGTACCTTGACAATTGATTACTTGAAAACGGTTGTAGTCATGGCAACCTATTTCAGTGCATAGAGAATGAATAGGGCTTTCTTTTAGTGCATTTAATAAAAACTTAAGTTGCGTACGACCGCCCCTATGGAGATCCAAATTTATGAAACTTCAAAGACTAAAAACTCAGTTTTTTTAAATGGAGTGACCATTTTCTTACTATTGCATGAGATAAAGAATCGAAATGGGCATATTTTGACAATACATGTTCCTATAGCTGTAACAGTTTCTGACTTATTCCCATTTTATTGAATTGACACTATTTTTTTCGGATATTCGTTTTCGTAGTCGGCCATGATTTTATAAAAATTGAATTTTAAACAAATCTAGTGACCCTAATCCGTCACATACTGTTATAGGTTAACATAAGTTTTTCAAAAATCGAAAAATGACTCAGTGGTTTCACCTATTTTGAAATTTAATTGTTTTTTTATGGTGAAATGACAGAATCGTGGCACGTGCTTGCCGTATATTCATTCGAACACTGGAACGAAATGATATGAATTTTGGAAATGTACTATGCACTACAAACCGTTGAAGCACAAGTGATACAAAGCTCTACAAAAGAATATTAAGAGTAATCGGGAGCTGCTCCAGTACTTTCTAAGGGACGCAGCGGTAGGAGACGAAGTATTCGAAACTGCCAGTAAAGGTGGAGCTTAAAAGTGATAAAGTATCACGTGCTATCCCTACCTTACACGCGTATAGTACCTACTCCGTTGTTCAGTCAGTTCATTTCAATGTGACATTGATAAGACAATTGAATGAGGAATTATTTACACATATGTAGGTACTTACTCGATTTATTTCTTGTATTTCATACTGTCCCGTAACCCGTTACCCGTAGATGTTCGATTACTATCAATTAAAGTCCGTAAGTGTCGCTAAGCAACACTTATCGGACTGTTATTTATACACCAAATTTGACAGCTTCAAACAATTAATTAAAAACCCCAACATAAATTTGACCATAATTATTTATTTGGAACGTAAAAGAACAATTTGTGGTTCCCGCACCACTAACGCCTGGGTTATTACTAGATATCGAGTTAGAGTTTGATTCCCTCTGAGGATCTGCTGTATATAGAGAACTGCAATGAAATTTTCGCCATGAATTGATTTATTGGAAAGCGGGATCGAAAGATCACCTTTGAAACTCGATCAGGGTAAACGCATGTTTTGAGATCCATAAAATACCTCCAAACCCTACCCACACTTAACCCTTAAAAAAACCCTTAAAGGGTTGAAAATGCCTATTGTTGTTTTTTGGGAATATGTATCTTTAAATCAAAGCTAGTTAGGGAAAAATATGAAGATAGAAAAATTAAAGCATATATAGGTAGGTATATATTTTCCTATAAAACCTACCTATATATTTTCCTGTACCAGTGGCGAAGTTATGATATTAATTTTGGTTATTTTTAAAAAGACTTTAATTTTTTAATTTCTGATTGAAATAAAAACAAATTTTTCAAAAATATTTAGTTCTTTAAGTCACTATGCCAAACAAAATTTATATATGTTACGGCCAGGCAATTGATAACCAAATAAAGTCACGGATATTTAACAATTTCAACATAAATTAGGACCTCTAAAAATGTTATTTTTGCCATGCACGCCATTTCTGGATGCGGCGCCACATCTGGGCTTTTCAACATAGGAAATATTATTTTGTTTATACTGTAGACCAGGAAGAAATATAACAAATGCCAGATTAAGGACCTTGACGTTCTTAACCAGCAATATGTAGTACAGCAAAATTTAAAATAAGGATTCTAATTTAGCATAGCTTTCACCGACTGTAAAGGCAGCTCAGTACCAATTACCATGCGTTTAGGACTTTTTAACAAGATTTTCTTTGAAAAGATTAATTATTATTAAAAAGCTCCTAGCGAGTTCAGAATTTTGGACTTTCTGTCTGTCCGCCCGTCCATATGTGGACAAGATAACTCCCGAACGGTTTCGAATTTTCCAATTCTGTTTTCATTATTTTGTTTATCATCACCCAAGGAAAAGATGTTTATAGTGATCCAGGAGCTCGTTTGCTTTATTTGTTACAAGTTTATTCTTATTTGACTATATCGCTTCAATTCATCTGTATAGTTTCATTATACTTTCTTTACAAAGGCCTCACAGCTGGAAAGTAATACTGACCCGGATGATTTTCATTTTTAAGTTCAAATATGGTTGAATAATACCTTACCAGCCCAGGAGTGGACCAAGACATGGATCCCGAAGGGATTCTAAAGCAAATTTTTTGCAACTGTTCGTCAGGCGTTTGCAAAAAAGCATGCTTGTGGCGAAAAATTCGTCTAAATTGTACCCTAGCTTGTAGAATTGTAGACAGTTAAAGATTCTGACGAATTAATAATTTAATATACAGAAATATCTAATCAGGTACCTAACTAATTAAAAACTTATGCTATGCTAAGTATTCATTTGCCTAAACGGGACTTATTTTAGTTTAACTATCTCAAAATAAGTTACCCTACCGCACTGCATAGATACCTACTGACTACAATATATTATCGTTTTAATGTACATATTTAAAAATGACTTAAAAAAATTAGTACTTACGCCACTGTTATGATTTTTTATTTCATGAAAATAGGCACGAGATGAATGTTTTTACCTAAATATTTTTGAGAAATTTCTCTAGATTTCACAAAAAAAATAAAAAATTAGATTTATTTTTTAAAATGCCAAAATTAACATTATAACTTCGCCACTGGTAGGTACAGCACCCATACCTATATACGCTTTCATTCGTCTATCTTCACATTCTTTTGCAAATAGCGTTGTTTTCAAGATATTGACAAAAAACTAAAAAAAAGTCCGATTTTCATCCCTTTCTAGGATTGTTTGGAGGTGACAGACACGGCTGTTCACTTATGGGGTTTGGTGGTATTTTAAGTACTCCAAAATCAACTTATTTACCAAATTTCAGCTTGTTCACGGTTAGACTGGGTCGACTCTGACGCTTTATGGTGTAATCGGGGTTGGAAACTAATGGAAAGTTTCCACAATTTTTAACATAAAAAGAGAGATGTATGACAGATTCCCACATCAAATTTAAAAACAATTAATTTCTCTACAAAATGATATTTACCTCGAGGTAAAGTGCAACTATCAGTGTTCGAAGCATTGTGTTGTGAATTTTCAATCGTTTTTAATAAATTTACAATATTAGTGGTCATTTTTGGAGATCCATTTTTTGGTATATTAATCAGCAGAATATCTACTCAGTTATTTTTTTATTGACAGAAATTTTATATGAAGGTTTTTATGGGGAAACGGAATAGATTGACTGGACTAGTATACAATATATTGTAAATCGCAGTAATTTTTATAAAGAATTAAGAAATAAGGAAAATATACCAGCGCACGCCTATGGCGGCTCACGTCCCCAGCATGTATTTCCGAAATCGGTACCATCCCCATACATTGGATGCTGCACACTTTCAATTTCTCACTTCAAATACTTATCCGCTACGGCGTTACTTCTATGTAAAAATAATTATACTCTTTCGTAGGCCGGGTGGTTTATTACTCCTAATTCTGGGAGCAAAAAAATTGCAAACATTCTGACGGAAAGACCAACCTTAATTACATACCTACCTACTACCTTTGTGCAAATTAGGCACTGAAGAACAAAAATACCTACTGTTTACTTTTAATAAAAATTGTTGTTAATTTGAGGGTTCAAAATTGTGCTAACCAACGATAAATTTCGAATAATTTCAATGCTACTTTTTTTATCGTTGGACGGAATTGTCTCACATTTGTGTCCCATGTAATAATTGCCTAGGACGCAAATGAAGCGAGCGAAAGGTTTCCGACACATAATCACAGTTAAAAGATAAGAAAATTTCCTTGCATTTTTAGCACCTCCCATGAATGCATTTGTCTCACAAATTTCTCTGTCTATATAAAAGTTCGGTAATTTGCCGTAATGTGACGCTAAGATACAGAGTTAAATATTGGCAAAACAGTGCTTCCGTTCTCCCCATAAAATTACAAAAACTGACTGTTTTTTTAATGATCTTTTTCAATATACTAATAAATAAAGAGCTAATGTATGCCTCTCTAATAGTAAAATTTTCATTTTTTGCTTTTTTAAGAAGAAATTGATCTTTAAAAATCACTAAAATGTCGCAACTTTAACGCCGTATATTTTGTTTTTTTCGCTTTTTTTTAAAAAAATGGCATTAGAGAAGCACGGCGGCATTCTTGATGAATCGATATCAATCAACACATCAGTAAAATACCTTTGTCATACCTTAAATTTATAGGGACAACGTAGAGATGTTTAGGCAGTTAATATACGGAGTCCTGATGCCTCTTAAAAAAAATGAATTGAATTGCAAATGCAAGATTAACAAAATAAATTCAATGCAAAATATAAAAAACTTCGTTGAAACATTTTTGGTATGGAATTGTTGCTAGAATAGATATGGCATTACCTTTCTGAATTTCCAGACTTATACGTTGTTTAAGAAATTCAGTTGAACGACTCTGTCTAGATTTCTCAAAAATTTTCCGTCCTATATCCTTAATAAATGACTTATTAATGAATTATTTAGACTAGAATCAACGATATTAAAGAATCCTTCTCTTGATTTGTTTAAAATTCGATTGTTATACAATCATGGCCAATTAGTGAAAAGAAAATGCGAAAAAAAATGGCATCAATTCAATGAAATGGGAATAAATCAGAAACTGTTAAAGATAGCTATAGGAACATGTAATATCAAAATATGCCAATTTTGATTCTCTATCTAATGCAATAGTAAGAAAATGGTCACTTCATTAAAAAAAACTGAGTTTTTAGACTTTGAAGTTTCTTAAATTTGGATCTCCATAGGTGCGGTTGTACGCAACTTAACTTTTTTTTAAGTACACTAAAAGAAAGCCCCATTCATTCTCTATACACTGATAAAAATGGGTTGCCATGACTATAACCATTTCAAGTAATCAATTATCAAGGTACCATCTACATCTGCCATTTTTTTTCATAAAGTCAAAATAATTTAAAAACCATAAATGGAAGATATCGACATACGGGTATCAAAAGAACTGAAATTTTACCTAGAATCCAAAAATGCAATAAAAAATAGGGGATAAAGAGATTTTTGACAAGTGTGTGATGCCCCACCCTTCTTCCTTCTTTCCTACGAACTACCATACACACATCCCGTACATTAAGTTTAAAGGTCCCCCCAGTATGGATTGTATTCGGGTGGCAATCAATGCACAAGGGACTCATTCCTTCTTGTTTCATTTAAATAGATGCCTTCATAAAACCCTTATGAGGAAACCCTGTATTGATAAATAACTCATGGTTTGATTGCATTTGTAATAGTAGAGTAGAAGGATAAACACAAAGCATGATAGATGTGAAAACTTCAAGGGGGAGTCGAAGAGCTAGATTTATGCAAATTCGGCCACTTTTTCACAGGCTCGAACATTTTGGAAAACTCATAGGCGCAAACAAAATCTGTTTGGTCTGATATTTCGAATCAAGCAGTTTGATTTGACCTTCACTGTACCCTAGACTAATTTGCCCAATTAATTAAATTTAATTTACAGATGAAGAATGCTTTATATTGGGTATGGATCCCAAATTTGCAAGACCCGACTGGATGATCGTTACAGTTCTCCCCGTACCACCACTTCCAGTTCGTCCCGCGGTAGTCATGTATGGTTCTGCAAAAAATCAAGACGATTTGACCCATAAACTAGCAGATATAATAAAATCCAATAATGAGTTACAAAGGAATGAGTCGACTGGTGCACCTGCCCATGTCATATCCGAAAATATAAAAATGTTACAGTTTCATGTGGCGACCTTGGTTGATAACGATATGCCCGGTATGCCAAGGTAGGTGATCGATTTAAATTTTCATTCCGGCTCACAATTTTATTTCAGAGCGATGCAAAAATCAGGAAAACCTCTGAAAGCATTAAAGGCGCGCTTAAAGGGCAAGGAAGGTAGAATTCGTGGTAATCTTATGGGCAAACGTGTTGATTTCTCAGCACGAACTGTAATTACGCCCGATCCAAATTTGAGAATCGATCAAGTTGGTATACCGAGGAGTATTGCCCAGAATCTTACATTTCCCGAAATTGTAACCCCTTTTAATTTTGACAAGTATGTAATTTTTGTAAATTTTCAAATAAGGAAGTCATCCTTGTTTTTAGAATGTTGGAGTTAGTCCAGCGAGGAAACTCTCAATATCCTGGTGCAAAGTATATTGTTAGAGATAATGGGGAAAGAATCGATTTACGTTTTCATCCAAAACCGTCCGATTTGCATCTGCAGTGTGGCTATAAGTATGTATTATCAAGTTGTTTCTATATTTAATATTTGTGTATTGTAGAGTGGAACGGCATATTCGCGATGGCGATCTTGTAATATTCAATCGACAGCCTACTTTGCACAAGATGAGTATGATGGGTCATAGAGTTAAAGTCTTGCCATGGTCAACATTTCGAATGAACCTAAGTTGTACTTCACCTTATAACGCCGATTTTGATGGGGACGAAATGAATTTGCATGTTCCTCAAAGTATGGAAACAAGAGCCGAAGTGGAGAATCTGCACATCACTCCTCGACAAGTAACTCAATTTCGAGGACAATTTTTTGTATATCACAATCTTTCCATTTTCTAGATTATAACACCACAAGCAAATAAGCCGGTTATGGGTATTGTACAGGACACCCTCACTGCAATTCGTAAAATGACAAAACGAGACGTTTTTATTAATAAAGAACAAATGATGAATCTTCTCATGTTCCTGCCAATTTGGGATGGAAAGATGCCACGACCGGCTATTTTGAAACCACAACCATTGTGGACCGGTAAACAGATATTTTCGCTAATTATTCCTGGAAATGTAAATATGATACGAACTCATTCGACACATCCTGATGAGGAAGATGATGGCCCATACAAGTGGATATCACCTGGGGATACCAAGGTGATTTATATATTTATAATCCTTGTGAAAGTGTGGTCCGTGAATAGTTATTCAAAATTGTTTGTGTTTAATAAATTACCAAAATTTCATCTGCTGATTGTCTTCTATTTTTTGATAATGCAAATATTTTATACAAATAAATTCTTTGTGTTTATTATTAGGGAGGTACTCCATCTTATTTTTTTTAATTCTCAATCTTGATGAAAATGATTCATGCAATAAAGGAAGAGTGTCATTCTGCGGATGCCCATACTCGACACTTGCCTTATCCTATGCAGGATATCCAAGAATGAACTGAATTCATTGTTACATGGGAAATGAAAGTAGGAGAATTCTGTACATAACGCACTTGATTCAATGATATCAAGTTCGCTTTTCTAGGAGGGACCTCAGCGAGGGGCGTCTACTTTTTTGTGAATGACATATTCATTTCTATTAAAACTACGCGTGATTGCAAGGTCCGTTCAAACTTACTCTATAGGAAGCTGATTACTTTTTTGGTTCCGCCTCCATGAAAATACGAAAGTTACTTATTAAGAAAGATGATCAAAACGAAGAAGATTTGAAAATGTCACAAGTACAGCAGAAGAATTAAGCGGTCGACACTATCGACTGTTAACACAGAAAAGCAATTGATACAGAATGGACATTATGGAGAATTGGTTTCATGAGCAAGTGTGGTTATAGATAACTGCGGGAGCTGTTAAACCATATAAGTTTAAATTGTGGAAGGTTTATCTACCTGGTGGATATAGTCAGACTTTTGTTGCAAGTTATTAAAAAATTATATTGTTGACTGTTGCTTTTGCTCTCCTATGTTGATCAATCGAAATCAAAAACCCAATATATTCTATCTCTCATCCCAAAATTTACCAAAGCAAATAGATTTTTCATTCTTTTGTCTTTGTCATCTAATAAGACTCGGCTCATCATTGGAAATCCCTGTGTATGTGGTGTAACTGGTAAGCATGTCTGAAACAAATTTGATGGTAGATGGGACCAAAACAAGCGCTCAAAAAATTTCATTTTAGAACTAGGCTTTCAGCAGTCATCCAAAAAGCTTTTCGGATATGCTTTCTCTGATTGAGTAAACACTGTTCGTACTTATACGCCAAGATGGCACACACCTAACCACGGGTGTACAATATTTTGATCTTGATGAAATTTGGTACCTGGGTTTTTTTGACCTTGAGAATAAGGAATCCAAAATTAAGCTTCGATTTGAAAAAAAAATTGTGTGCATGTGTAACAATTCGCTTGAAAGTTATGTGCAACTTGTCTTTGGAATATGTTTATTGGATTTTAGGTGAAGTATTTTTCTTATGCCGTGTGTGCGCGTATCTGAATGATTTCAAATCTAAAAGTTCCTTCGTTGTTACCACCCGCATGTTAATAAGGGAGGATTTGCATTGAGGTAAAAAATGATACTCCACTTTTTTTATGGAAATACACGTTCTGAAGCACCAGAATCCGAATTAAACAAAATATTGATTATGTTCGTTTGTCTACACTCTCATTTCCGCCTGAACCGACAGGAACCAAAGTGGGTACACATATTCTTAAATGTAAAAGGAAGAGCTGACATACTTTTGGGCAGAATCGCAAGTGTGCGGATGGTATCTATACTAGCCGCAGCAAATATTGTGTTTGTTGCAGTTGAACAATTCCTAAAAGCTTAGGCAAACATGTTATTTATCGTCTCTCTATGTATTTAAAAAAAACGCAGATTTAGGGACTTGTGCAGCAGTGTGGGCATCCTTTGTTGTTTTGTTTGGGAAAAAAGCTTGTGTTGGTTGCCTTTGCCTTTCATTGTTTTTCCATATTTGCTAGTTACAACCTGTATTTGTCTTTTCTAGAAAACCTGTCAAAATTTCAGTAAAAATGGTTACTGGAGCCTGAATCATTCATTCTATTGGTGTTTATGTTCAAGTTTAAATATATAATATGTACATTGGTTCTGCGCATGCGCACTTTAGCTGTTTCAAATTCATTTTCAAGACACCGCATTATATTCAATGAGCATTTATTTTGATGATATAGTTTCATTATTGTATTTTAAAAATGTATGATGGAGTATAGAGTATGTAGAGTAAACACATTGTAAAAAAGTAATAGTAAAATTGTTAAAAAAATATCTGCAGTTTCACAATTTAGTCGGTACAAACTTACTTTATTGTATTATTTTAGGTAATGGTCGAACACGGGGAGTTGGTCATGGGAATTTTATGCAAAAAAACCTTGGGTACTTCGGCAGGGTCTTTATTGCATATTTGTATGTTAGAATTGGGCCATGAAGTATGCGGAAGATTCTATGGTAACATTCAGACTGTTGTAAATAACTGGCTGTTATTAGAAGGTAATGTTTAAATAACTTACGGGTAGGTATATTTTTTGTGTGCTACAAAAATATGTTACATTTGGTTATCATGTTCGCTGTGTGTATCGTGTGCTCTGGTCTAATTCTTTTAATAGATACCTGAACTGACGCAAGTTTTTGGCATTATGGTATATAATTCGTTTCATTTTTTTTTTGATAATTTGATTATAAAAGAAATTGGAAAAGTACTGGCTTATAGGTTCTATATCTAGCATGGTATGGAAATTCTGATAACAAATACAGTCTCTCCTCCGTTTAAACTAACAGTTTGACATTTGCAATTGTTCGGTTCAGTTTTTCGGTGATATTTCAGTTATCTCAAAGATTTTTAAAAAAATTTCATATGCGTTTTTTTAGTCACAAAAAGGGACAACCTTACCCCTATTTAACTTACAGAGATCCCAATGGTTAGTCACTAATGTGAACCACCCTCCATTTTTGGAACTTTTTATAGGGTATCTCCATAATTGTGTTATCATTGTCATTATAGGCGTCATGTGACCTTTTTTGGGTAAATAGTAAAACCAAAATTTGAACATTTTCGCCCTACTTGAGAAAATATTAAAATTATCAATTTCAGAATGGTATAATATTGTTAAGGTCTTAGGTAACAGATGCAGAAAAATGTTATATCTTCGAAAAGAGATTATTTATTTAGAGACCAATACCAAAGTATCGAATCAAAAGTTGAAGAAAGTTTACAGTAGTTTTGCATTAGTAGCAGATTCCCTAAATTATGTTTGACATTTTCTAAAAATCAGAGTCAGAAAGTTATCCATTGCTAATAGTAGGGGAGCTAGCACGAAATCCACTGAACGAGAATGATCAAAATTTTAACCGATGGAGTTCCATTTTGCCCTATCAGAGTATGCTAAAATCGATCGTCTGCCGCCTTAGGTCATACGACTTAAGGCGCTGCGGGTACTTCTTGCGGTACCAATTCTGAAAGGTTGTTTTTCGAGAAAATAAGTTATACACCAAATGAAAACGTTGATAATAGCTCTTAAAAAAATATTTAAAAAAATCGCGCGCATTTGATAACTCCGTAAAAAAACAATTCTTAGTCGGTTTTTCACGAACTTTCTACGGATATAACTAGGTTACCGTTGGAAGGAATGAGCTGATTTTTTTTACAGACGAATGATAGGTACAGCCAATGACTATGAGAGTGTTTCTTTTTTAAATTTTTTCTCTAATTATAAGATATCTTATAATGTTAAGATAATAAGATAATCTTGTAATTAGAAAAAAAATTTAAAAACGAAACACCGTTTAGTCATTAGTAGTACCTATCATCAGTCTGTAAAAAAAATCAGCTTCATTCGTCCAACCGTAACCGAGTTATATCCGTAGAAAGTTCGTGAAAAACCGACTCAGAATTGTTTTTTTGCGGAGTTATCAAATGCGCGCGATTTTTTTCAATATTTTTTTAAGAGCTATTATCAACGTTTTCATTTGGTGTATAACTTATTTTTTCGAAAAACAACCTTTCAGAATTGGTACCGCAAGAAGTACCCGCAGCGCCTTAAGTCGTATGACCTGAGGCGGCAGACGATCGATTTTAGCATACTCTGATAGGGCAAAATGGAACTCCATCGGTTAAAATTTTGATCATTCTCGTTCAGTGGATTTCGTGCTAGCTCCCCTACTATAAGGATTTATTGTTACGATACCATCCATGTTTATATTCTGTAATGTACAGGATGTCCCATTTTCACTTTTATAGGGTATAAGTTTCATTGATTGTTAGTACTTAGTGCTATCAAAAAAGTATTGTTTGTAGGCATCATGTGTTGAGTCAAACTTAAAATGGTAAAATCTGGTAAAATTTGAAAATATTTGCTCATTTAAGAGACGCAGGGAAAAATTAAAAAAATTTTTATTACAAAAGTAATTTTTGAATCTACGCTTTTCAAAGTACATATATGCACGGGTCAGGTACAAAAGTTTTCCGATTTAATCTCATTTTTTTAAACGGAACACCCTGCATGTTTTAATATGAAAAGATAGCATAGTAAATCCTCTGCCAAAATATAACACCAAAAAAATTTAAAAATTTAGTTTCAAAAGAGTGAAAATAGTATATTCCCGAGACAAGTGTATAATCAAGTCTTTAAAGCACGCGCAACGAGTCTAATGGTAGGACACATTTCTTATAGTATTTTTTATTATACCTGCAATATAATTTAAAAATAAGGGAAATGAAATAAAATCATATTAACGTTATACTCGAATACATACATGTCTTAACGTGCTGATACTTACTACAGGCCAAGTTATAAAGTCGTACTAAGGCGCCTTATGGCGCAATAAATTATAGGAGTCTTTCTCTTTCAAATTTCCTGATTTTTATGATAGTACTGTTTTCGGTATATTCATTTCATGTAGTCTAGGGGCCTAGGTTTCACCCTTTAACAGTGATCACATGAAACTAAAAATAATTTGCAACATTTTCGTTTTACCATATTTGTAGTGTGCCCAAGATAAGAATAAACAGCATGGGGAAATCAGAAACTATCAAATACACAGTTGGTTCACCTAGAAAGAGTTGCGTATTTTCGGGTTTAGGAAAATGGTGTTTTAAAAATTCGGAAATTTTTTTTGTTTTTTATTTTATCCATATTTAACCATCACGAAGTTTATATTTTTATATGAACGGAACAAAGAACATACTGTATTGAGTAACATTTTTTTATTATTACACCAAAATTTGAACTACAAGTTTAATGGCTCCGAACAATAAAGTGACAATTGTACTTCCTTACTGTGACGTGTGGAAATATTTGCTGTATAAAAACCACCAATAAATATTATTATTATTATTATTATTAAAATGTTAAAAATGTAATAAACCTTTTTTATGGAGGAAGTGTTATCTGTTTTTTGATATCTTTACATTAAATGTTCACTATTATCTTGAACACACTGTATACACAAGTATCAGTGCCGTTCCGTAGAACGTCCCGGCCTGGTCATGCAATCATAATACCCGGCCCAAAAAATTGAAAATACTCATACTCATATTTACAAAAAAAATATATTCTTTTATTAGTCCACTAAAAGTCTACATTCTACAACAATGAATTCATTAATTAGCGTTTAGAAAGCAGGTAGAGTGGGTAAAGCTAAAGATAGGATGGCTTGCAGCCTTGCACTTGCGTTGTGCAGTGAGAACAATGGTAGATTTGTCGGTGACTCCAAAAAACATTTTACCTCAGTCAGACTGAATAAACAGACTATAAAGTGCCTCGTTTATTATTTTTTCGTATGTGATTCCCGGCCCTGCATTGTCCCGGCCCGGTCAACCACTGTCCTTTCATGACCTCGACGGGACGGTACTGACAAGTATACCTACCTAAAAATCTCATTCACCCTGTCTGTATACGTATATGGGACATTACTACAATAGGAAAACTTGTTGTCTGTAATTGTTTTCATGGATGTGGAAGTTGAGAAAGCAAATTACATTTTTTTGAAATGTAATTTTTTATAGGGCACAGTATTGGTATTGGTGATACCATTGCGGATCCTCAAACATATTTGGAAATTCAAAAGGCAATCAAGAAAGCCAAGGAAGATGTAATAGAAGTCATCCAAAAAGCTCACAATATGGAGTTAGAACCTACCCCCGGTAATACCTTGCGACAGACTTTCGAGAATCAAGTAAATAGGATATTGAACGACGCTCGTGACAAAACTGGCGGTTCTGCTAAGAAATCCCTAACTGAATACAACAACTTAAAAGCTATGGTGGTGGCTGGATCCAAAGGATCGAATATTAACATTTCTCAGGTATTTTCTAAATCACTAACTAGCGATGTAAATTAATCACCTGTTGAAGGTTATTGCCTGTGTGGGACAGCAAAACGTAGAAGGAAAACGTATTCCTTTCGGTTTTCGAAAACGTACCCTTCCGCATTTCATCAAAGACGATTACGGTCCTGAGTCTCGAGGGTTCGTGGAAAATTCGTATCTTGCCGGTTTGACGCCGTCAGAGTTTTATTTTCACGCTATGGGAGGTCGTGAGGGTCTTATCGATACTGCCGTAAAAACTGCAGAAACCGGATATATTCAACGTCGTCTCATTAAAGCTATGGAGTCTGTAATGGTGCATTACGATGGTACTGTTCGTAATTCAGTAGGTCAGCTAATTCAGTTGAGATATGGAGAAGACGGTTTGTGTGGAGAAATGGTCGAATTTCAGACTTTACCCACTGTCAAATTGAGTAATAAGGCATTTGAAAGGAAATTTAGATTTGATCCTAGCAATGAGAGGTATTTACGGAGAATTTTCAACGAGGATGTCAGCAGACAACTCATGGGATCTGGTGAGGTTATTTCCGAGTTGGAAAGGGAGTGGGAGCAGCTTCAGAAGGATCGCGAAGCGTTGAGACAAATCTTCCCTAGTGGCGAGTCTAAGGTTGTACTGCCCTGCAATTTGCAAAGAATGATTTGGAACGTTCAAAAAATCTTCCACATTAACAAAAGGGCTCCGACGGATCTTTCACCTTTACGTGTCATACAAGGTGTTCGAGAGTTATTGCAGAAGTGTATTATAGTCGCCGGAGACGATCGTCTATCTAAACAAGCTAACGAAAATGCCACTTTACTATTCCAATGTTTAGTGCGCTCTACGTTGTGTACAAAATGTGTTTCGGAAGAGTTCAGATTAAGCACGGAAGCATTTGAATGGTTAATTGGTGAAATCGAGACTCGATTCCAACAAGCACAGGCGAACCCTGGAGAAATGGTCGGTGCGTTGGCCGCGCAGTCTTTAGGAGAACCTGCCACTCAGATGACCTTGAATACTTTCCATTTTGCTGGAGTATCTTCCAAGAACGTAACCCTTGGTGTACCTCGACTGAAAGAAATTATCAACATTTCGAAGAAACCCAAAGCTCCATCTTTAACTGTCTTCCTAACTGGAGTCGCTGCACGTGATGCAGAAAAGGCAAAGAACGTACTGTGTCGATTGGAACACACCACCCTACGAAAGGTAAGTGTTTTTATGTTATAGTTGTGAATTTCCATCTTGAGGAGTAAAATCCACCAACAATATCAATTATAAGTACTTGTGATAACACCAAATATAACACTTATGATCCGAGTTTCAAACCCATACTATAATGATGTGCTCAAGAGGTTTGTCAACATACTAAATACAGATAAGAGTCTTTTAAGAGGATACATAAGTACAATTACATGTATCCTTGTAAATGGATCACATTAGCATTAGAAATTTTAGATCTGATTTTAGGAAACTATTGAACAATGCTACTAAAAATTTAGAAATTTGGCATTTAATTTACAGTAATCTGATCATGAAGTAAACGCGATACAAAAGGTAACATAAACCTGTAACGCGGATCTAAAAAAGCGGCAGAGCACCTCGGCGTGACTCTACAGAGTAATTGGATTTGACTCATTTTACAATTTTACTTCTTGTGGTATATACGTCGGCTGTGCAAAGTTTGAACCGAATCGGTTCAAGCGTTTGACAATTATCGTGTTCATGGACAGATTGACACCATTGACGCATCTATAAAGCTTGCATCGCTTTGCTCTGCCGCTTAATAATTGAAACTTTATTTAACACAAAAATGAAAAATTGTTGTGGGGGTGAATAATAGAAAAAGTTCGCAACAAATTTAGTCAAGAGGACCCTTAATTTAAATTAATGTAATTATTTCTCTCTGCTTCTATCACTCTCTCTTACATCGGTGCGTACATCACGATCAGCTGTGACGCTGATGCGTCCTTCTCTATCATACTGAACACAATTTTAAGTTGCGCACGAGAGAGAAACATGTGTATTGTCTCATGTGAAACAGAAGGCCACATCATAACAGCTGATCGTGGTGCAGGCATGAATGTAAGCGAGTGCGCATGTAATAGAAGCAGACAGAAATATTAATTACATTAATTTTAATTAAAGAGTAGTCTTTTTTTAGGCAACCATTTACAATGTGTTTGTGTACATATTAAGATTTTGCTAAAAAAAAACGTATTTCACTGTGTAAACAGATGAGCGAAGGTTGACCTTATGTAGGATCTTGTACTATTATGAATAATTAGGGATGTAACGGAAGTGCTTATATCGGAACTGAATTCGGAAGCGGAGTTTTTAAATTTGGTTTATCGGAACCGCAATCGGATCTGTAATCGCAGGCAAAAGAAACATGTCACATCTTAAACGGTACTTATACACGGTGTCCATTTTTCGAGTGCCACTATGGGAATCTCGCTTATCTTAAGAGATAGAAATTTCGTTAAATGAGGGCAAAGTGGCTAATTTTCGTGTTGAATAATAATCTGAAAAGATATTTAAAATATCTTCAATAGTTTTGAAAATATCGCAAAAAAACAAACATTTCTGGTTTTCTTTTATAATTTTTTCATGGTAAACTAATCGTACTAGGCATTTCTAATTAACTATACATTATTCAGACACTTTTTAATGGAGATTTCGAATATGGCATCCTGTTTTTAATAACTTTCAATATGACGGAGAAACATGTGGCAACTTTAATTTTTCTTATGGGCGCCATTTTGGATTTTGACATTATGAGATTACGTCTTTTTTTCTCTTTACAACGATATATCACACATGGTGGTTCAGTATCACATTTTTCCTAAAATTACAATTTTCATTTTCTGCGAAGAATGCTTTGCAAAAACAAAACGTTCTTTTGTTGTGAACAAAAGGTTGACTTATTTCATGCAGTGCCATTTACGTTTGGGCTAGTTTTATTGCGAAAATATTATTTATTTATGCTTATGTATTTTGTTCTAATTTAAATTATAATTTTCTTGCAAAACGAAGGTTCAATTCTGTTCAGATGAAAATTGACAGATGGATCAAACTGTCAGACTTGTTCACAATAAAAGAACGTTTTGTTTTTCCAAGGAGCTCTTCCCAAAAAGTTAAAAATTGTAATTTTAGGAAAAATGTGATACTGAACCACCATGTGTGATATATCGTTGTAGGGAGAAAAAAAGACGTAATCCCAAAATGTCGAAATTTAAAACAGCCCCATAAGAAAAACTAAAGTTGCTACGTGTTTCTCCGTCATCTTAAAAGTTTTAAAAAATGGGATGCCATATTCGAAATCTCCATTAAAAAGTGTCTAAATAATGTGTTAATTATTAATGTCTAGTACGATTACTTTACCATGAAAAAATTAAATTTTGCGATATTTTTAAAACTACTGAAGCTATTTTAAAGTTCTTTTCAGATTATTATTCACCACAACAATTCGCAATTTTTCCTCATTTACCAACTCTCTATCTCTTAAGTTAAGCGAGATCCCCATACTGGCACTCAAAAAATGGACACCGTGTATGTAAATAAATCAAATCAAGTTACTCGAAAAGAAGCAAACTATATTTAATGAACAAAATAACAAGTGAAAAGGCAACCGAAGGCACGGGTTGAGGAAGGTGCAAAATCAATCGGAAGTTCCGCTCTTTCGGAATCGGAATTGAACCTCCATTACATCTCTATTATAAACTACATTTGGAGAGTTCTAGACAGGGTGTTTTAAATTGATTGGTAGCTATCCATCTTTTAAATTGAGTAGGATAAAATGGCTATCTTTGTTATTATTATACTTACAGATTCAGTATTGGCAAAGTTTTTAGTTTTTAATGCTAATGGATATTCTGATGCAATATTTTGAAAAAATAAATAGTTTCGTAGATAATTGGAAAAAAGTGCAAATCGCCATTTTTAAAAGTTCAAATATTTTAGCAATAATCGAAAAAAGTTTTAAATAAAAGTTGTAAAATTCAATGGGTGTAGACAAAAAATTTTCAAAATGGCGGTTTTCGAGATATTGACATCAAATTCATGCGAAATTGGATTTTTACGTCACTCGATAGACAAAAAAATTACAAAGCCAGTCATACTAAACACTTAGTATTTCATTTGGGTATCAAAACTTGCATTTTTCCCTTGAAGTTTACAATGTATTTCTTATGGCAATAATTCGATGCCTGATTATGATTGAAACCAAATTCATTCGTTTATTGTCTCACATAGTCACCATCAACAGGGCCATGGAATTATTGCCATAAGAAATACATTGTAAACTTCGAGGGAAAAATGCAAGTTTGATACCCAAATAAAATACAAAGTGTTTAGTATCACTGGTTTTATAATTTTTTTCTCTATCGAGTGACGTAAAAATTCATTATGGCGTCCATTTAAAATAAGGAAGTTGATGTCAATATCTCGAAAACCGTCATTTTGAAAAAATTTTTCTACACCCATTATCTTTCTCCCATCGAACTTTTATTTGATACTTTTTTTAATAGCTCTCTTTGTTACTAAAATATTTGAACTTTTAAAAGATGTTGATATTCACTTTTTTCCAATTATCTACGAAACGATTTATTTCTTTCAAAATATCACATCGGAATATCCATTAGCATAAAAAAGTACACAACTTTGCCAATTTAACCGAATCTGTAAGTATAATAATATCAAAGATAACCATGTTATCCTACTCAATGCCACCCTGTATACACCGTAATGATCTGGTCTATGCGGTATTGTGCAAGTATCAGCACGTGTCTTTGGTCCATTGTGGGTCGTCATGATAGGGGTGTCGTTCGTGGTCATTGTTGAATTGGTGAAGGTGGCGGTTTCAGGTGGATTCCGGTGCGCGCTTATCTGAAAAGAGAGAAAAAGAAGGCAGTTATGGTTTCTTTTTCATTTTTAGTATGGTATGTGGTACCGGATGCTATAAGGGGCGCTATCAAGTATTTCTCAAATTCCTGGGGTAGGTCTTCGAAGTAGTTGGGTGAAGAGTATGGGAGGGAATTTGAATTTCTATTTAGGTTTTTTGGGATAGGGTTCTCCTGTGGTGGATTTATAGTAGGGGAGCTAGCTCGAAATCCACTGAACGAGAGTGATCAAAATTTTAACCGATTAAGTTCTACTTTGGCCTATCAGAGTATGCTAAAATCGATCGTCTGATAATGGATAACGTGTCGGCGCTCACGTTTTGCTTACCAGGGGTGTACTTGTATGTAATATCATATGACTGTATGGTTAGGGCCCATCTAGCAAGTTATGGGTGATTTTAGTGTGAGGAGTCATCTTAAGGGTTGGTGATCCGTTGCTAATGTTATGGGACTCCTAAATAAAACCACGAAATTTAGCCCATACTACTGCAAGGGCCTCACACTCGGTGGTGGCGTAGTTATTCTGCTGATAGTCATTGGCAGTACCTACCATTAGTCTGTAAAAAAATCATCTTCATTCATCCAACCGTAACCTGCTTATATCTGTAGAAAGTTGGTGAAAAACATACTAAGAATTGTCTTTTACCGAGTTATCAAATGTTCAAGATTTTTTTAAGAGCTATTATCAAAGTTTTCATTTAGTGTATATCTTATTTTCTCAAAAAACAACCGTTTAGAAGTGGTACCGCAAGAAGTACCGCAGCGCCAAAGTGGAACTCCATCATTTAAAATTTTGATCACTCTCGTTCAGTGAATTTCGAGCTAGCTCCTCTACTATAAAGTTAATTATGGCGCCAGTGTCCTGTTTAAATTTTTAAGAAGAAACATATCCTTGTAAACACATATTATAGAATGAAAATTGGCAACACAGCATTCTGTATTACTTCCAAACCCAGTATAAAACGTATAATTTTGTGAATACTGTCTCATATTGGGGTGGGTTGAATAAAAAAAGCGGGCACATATTTGTAATGCCTTGAATCTAAACAATATTTACTTTTTTTCTTATTTAGAATTTGTGTTTGGTAGGTGACCGCAAATACTGCTATCTACTATGATCCTGACCCTCAAAATACGGTTATTCCCGAAGATCAAGAATTCGTAAATGTCTACTATGAAATGCCCGACTTTGATCCGACACGGATTTCACCTTGGCTGTTGCGTATTGAGTTGGATCGCAAACGCATGACAGGTAACCTTTCATTTGCAGCTAATGAGGATGTGCCAAGCTTGTTTTTTGTAGATAAGAAATTAACCATGGAACAAATCGCGGAAAAGATCAATGCTGGATTTGGTGACGATTTGAATTGTATTTTCAATGATGATAATGCTGAGAAGTTAGTGCTACGTATACGCATTATGAATAGCGATGATGGAAAGTTTACTGATGGTGGGGATGAGGATGTTGATAAGATGGATGATGACATGTTTTTGAGATGTATTGAAGCAAATATGTTAAGTGATATGACTTTACAGGTAATATTGTTATGTAACAATGCTACAAAAAAAAATGGCTTGTAATTAATTGCTATTAACTCAGTTCATACTTACCCTATGTTGAGTCATTTAGATTGGTGATTGTAATCCATAGTGATCACCTTTTTCAATCAATGGATATAAAATGAAAAGTAGTATTCCTAATAAATTTAATTTTTAGGGAATTGAAGCAATTGCTAAAGTGTACATGCATTTGCCTCAAACGGATAGCAAAAAAAGAATTGTTATCACCGAAACTGGAGAGTTTAAGGCCATAGCTGAATGGTTGTTGGAAACTGACGGTACCAGTTTAATGAAAGTACTTTCTGAAAGGGACGTTGATCCAGTTCGTACTTTTTCTAATGATATTTGTGAAATTTTTTCGGTAAGCTGTGCTGTTTGTAAAATTTCTTTGCATCATCACTCATACTGTTTAGGTACTCGGTATTGAGGCTGTACGTAAATCGGTTGAAAAAGAAATGAATGCTGTACTGCAATTTTATGGGTTGTACGTAAATTACCGCCATCTGGCGTTGTTGTGCGACGTTATGACTGCAAAAGGTCATCTTATGGCTATTACTCGTCACGGCATCAATAGACAAGACACTGGTGCCCTTATGAGATGTTCCTTTGAAGAAACTGTTGACGTGCTTATGGATGCCGCATCACATGCCGAAGTAGATCCAATGAGAGGGGTATCTGAAAATATTATTATGGGCCAGTTACCTAGAATGGGTACAGGCTGTTTCGATTTGCTATTGGACGCCGAAAAATGTAAAATGGGAATTCCAATTCCTCAAACGAATGGAGCCGATATAATGAGTTCTGGAATGTTCTTTGGATCTGTAGCGACACCCAGTATGAGCCCAGGGGGAGCAATGACACCTTGGAATCAAGCCGGTACTCCCTATGTCGGAGGAAGTGCGTGGTCACCTCCAAGTAAATACTTATTGTTTATAATTTGGTTTGTAGTACTAATAATTTTTTTTAGATATGTTAGGTAGTGGAATGACACCAGGAGGTCCAGCGTTTTCACCATCAGCTGCTTCTGACGCATCAGGCATGTCTCCAGCATATGGAGCTTGGTCATCTCCAACACCTCAATCTCCGGCCATGTCACCTTTCATACCTTCACCTCGAGGATCGTCTCCTTCATACAGTCCATCAAGCCCAGCATATCAACAGATAGCCTCGCCATCAATGACCCCTGCATCACCAGGTTACGCTACTAGTTCTCCAGGGTACACCCCGACAAGCCCACATTACAGTCCTACCAGTCCCAATTATTCACCCACAAGTCCAAGCTACAGCCCTACATCTCCTTCATACTCTCCCACAAGTCCTAGTTATTCGCCTACTTCTCCAAGTTACTCGCCAACCTCTCCATCATATTCCCCTACCTCTCCTTCATACAGCCCTACTTCACCAAGTTACTCTCCCACATCTCCAAGTTATTCTCCTACTTCACCAAGTTATTCTCCTACTTCACCAAGTTATTCACCCACTTCTCCCAGTTACTCACCAACTTCCCCCTCATACAGTCCCACATCTCCTAGTTACTCCCCAACATCACCCAGTTATTCACCTACCTCACCCAGTTACTCGCCAACATCTCCCAGTTACTCTCCCTCATCACCAAGATATTCACCAGCGTCACCCAGCTATTCTCCCACCTCGCCTAGTTACTCTCCATCATCTCCCCAATATTCCCCCGCATCACCAAGTTACTCGCCATCGTCACCAAAATATTCACCGACGTCACCGAGCTACTCACCCTCCTCGCCATCTTTTGCCGGAGGAAGCCCACAATATTCACCAACCTCTCCAAGCTACTCTCCCACGTCTCCGAGCTACTCGCCATCATCGCCACAGCACACACCTGCAGGTAGCTCGCGTTACTCCCCATCGTCTCCGAACTACTCACCTACTTCACCAAGCTACTCACCAACATCACCGCAATACTCGCCCAACGCCAGCACCAAGTATTCTCCAACCTCGCCGACCTACACGCCCACCTCCCCCAGTTACTCACCTGCTAGTCCCGTCTACTCTCCCGAACCTCCCAGATATTCTCCTTCGTCTCCCAGCTATTCACCTACAAGTCCCGAAGGTGAACATGATTAATTACAAATTAATATATATTCGATTAATTTTTATTATATCTATTCATATTTGAAAATTGTACATAAGTTTAGAAGTTGCACCTCAGGAACAATTCTTGATTTTTATTTTTGTATCGATTGATAGTAATGCTAATTCAAATTAATACAAAAAAAAATAAAAAAGTTTTATGTTATTGATATAAAATAGTTAAAAATATGTTAAGTTATGTAAAATAGGTATAAATAAGGCATTATTTGTTTGTATTTGCATTGAATGAAATACATTATCAATTATGATTGATTGTTTAATATACATTGTTTTTTTTATTCTGATTCTTTACAACACCATTTCTTCGTAAATACAGATACTGTAACTGAACACAAATACTTATCAAAAGTTCATTATTAATTTATATCACAGCAACTGTTATCATGGATAAAATTTAGTGTTGATTGTTATATTTTCGGTTGTTCATAATTATACATTTACAAGCTTCTGCGAATGTTGAAAACTAAATAACATTCCGTTGTATAATTGATGTGCTAAATTCAAAGACTAAATTATAATTACAGTCTTAAGACAGAGAAAGTGGCTATAGTAGGTCATACAGGGTTGTTGAAATGATGAAATCTGAGGTTAGAGTGCTGCCGAACCAATTGAATACAAAATAACATATTTTGCGACTTCATTTCATACACATTCAATCAGTTGTAGAAAGTAGAGATAGCCAAAGTTCGAAACGTTCTTATGTAAGGTCATGTTTCTATCAAAGAAAAACACTTGAGAATGTCATTGGCTTAATTTAATAAATCATGCGCATTTCAACAAAAAGCTGTAGCAGCAAATAGCTGAAAAAGGTTATGTTTATTGTTTAGTACATCGAGGCCTTTAGTACCTACAAGTGAAAGCCCGGATTGGCATCATATTAATTTTTGTAACAAGACTTTCAGCAGTGTTTTTGTTTTGTGCAGAAACATGATAGTTTCCATCATAAACGTACGCGTATGAGATAGTGCATGATGGTTTCCATAAAAAGCTCCTATTTTAGCACACTTTGTAAAGTATCTTGTTAGCAATGAAGAGCAAGGAATGCTACAAAAAAGTTCCTGCACATTGAGTGGTATACAAAAATATTTACACTCTTCGCATATGTGCAATTGACTTGCACTTGCACATTTGTAACTGCCCAAAGTTAAGGCTGTTGCTACATTAGTGCTCTAGTTTCTACTTGCATATTACATTTCCTAATTTTACACTATTTTTCTATTTATACTAACTTTCGGCCGGCGTCCCTTCTGTTTAATTCGATATTAAACACCAGACGATGCAAACACTATAAATCCAAAATTAGAATGGATCATGTTTTGTGAGACTCTGTATAGTGATCATATGATAGTCGGTACCTTAAACGGATGCTATTTATTGTGGGATGTGTCTCCACTCCCACCCCCTCTTCTACTAATTATTAGAGGTTAGAAGACGTGCGTTTTTCTTTTAAAATCCGGTTATCATTTGGTTATTATACAAAATCTTGAAATGGGTAGACGAAATCGGCATTTAAAAAGGAAGCAGAATGTGTGTAAAGAAATTCGTTAGTAAACATTTATTTAAATGTCTGTTTTAGGGTGCAGAGCTACCGAAAACTCCAAGGAAGGCCTATGAATTTATAGTAAAGGAGAACGAAAAGTTTGTGAAATATTATCAAGTGAGTGGAAGATGGCATTTATGCTATTTCTGTCAACTAACACACATTTTCAGACACAAAACATATGCAAACCGGAAGAATGGGACGATTTCATTACAGCAATAAAATCTGACTTACCCGCAACATTTCGTATTACAGGATCGAAGGAAGAGGCGCAGAGAATGCTTGAAATTGTACAGGGTGAATTGATTCAGGATTGCTTACATCAAACGGAGGATGGAAAGGAGGAGGCTACCAGTATGGCCCCTTTACCATGGTAAATTAGGTTCCGATTGCTTGATATTTTTCCTCTAAGCACTTATTGTACACTGCTACAAATTATATTCTTAGGCAGTGGAAAAGGTTTAAAGCTGTCCATTTCCAGTCTTTGTGTAGTCAAGGAAATCAGGGGTGTCCTATACCCTGAAAGTGGGTCCGCTTTTTCAGTTTCTGAAATTAAGCAGCTTCTGAGAAAGCTTCATTTAAACAACTAATTAATACCTCGGTCAGTAATTCCTACTTTAGTAGTCATTATAGAGGCTGCTGTGTAGTGTGGGTTTTGCAAGATTGGCGGGAAATTACTCAATGTTGAGTCGATTTATTGTTTTCTGTTTCTGTATTCTGATTGGACGAAAAAATGAGTTTTATTGGCAAAAAAGGGTTTTACATTCCGGAATGGGAGTTACTAAAAAAAAAAGTAGTGGAAAGTTGGTTGTTCTGAAAGGTTTGAGCGGACAGTAAAAGTTACGTCAATCACCTGTAAATCACAGCAGGGTGGATTTTGTTTTTTGTTAGGCAATTGGTATCGAACTTCCGTCTTTATTAGCCGCTCTGTGTATTGCTCGCATACTTAGACCAAATTTCGTTGTCACTCCTCGGGTCCGCGAATATAATTGAGTTTGGCGTCATCTATTGGTGGGAAGGCTGTCCGTCGCTATTTAGCATTAAAAGTAAAACAATTGCGTGAAAATTAGAATATACGTTTCTATTCATAAAGGGAGCCCGACCAGGCAGCACTTAGGCATACTAAAGACCCCCCTTTCTTTCGCAACTTGGTTCAGAGCCTGTTCCTCTCAGTAAAGGACCCTGTTTAGCCAAGGAGCTGATATCTTTCTCTGATCAACGCGTTACAGTGACAGACCATATGCCTGATAGTTTCATCTGCCTCACCAGAGGACCTCCACGTTGTAAGGAAGGTAGGGAGCTGCTCTCTAATTTAAACATTCAAATCAGTTGTCAGGTTCCTCCCTGTGGACGAACGCCCTCCATAGACTCATCTTGAACCCAGGATTTTACCTCTGGAGACGCGTTAAGATGGCCGCCGCCGTGTCATCCAGGAGTCCGTACAGCACTGCCAACACCTTGGTTCCTTTAGAGATGTGCCTCTGAACTGTCAGAGTCGCGCCATCCCAGGGTCTAATAAGAGGGGCAGTCCTTTCTGTAAACAATGAGCTACCCATAGCTTTGGGGTGCACTCACAATTTTGGTTGCTCCAGAACCTATAGGGTTCTTCTCAGGCTGCCCTGGAATGCTTCCCTCCGATCTGAGATGCTTGGTCCCTGACACCGGGTTGCCTCCCTTCTGTGCGCCAGTTCCATTCTTTTTGCGAATAGGAGCTGGTCCACTACCAGATCCTTGAATCAGGCTCTGCGTTGGAGTCGTCTCCATTCTGTGCTTTTCCAAAATGTCATATAATTTCAGAAATATTTGCTACTCACGTAAATAATTTTCATTTCAGGTATCCTGACAATTTAGCTTGGCAGCTAACTCTAACAAGAAAAGATATTCGACGCAGCGAGGCATATTTTAAACTCCACAACTTTTTAATCACCGAGACAGAGAACGGAACCATTTCCCGACAGGAAACTGTTAGTATGATACCACCATTGCTTTTGAATATTAAATCTCATCACAAGGTACACATTACAATTGTCTACAGTTGATACGAGATTCACGGTATAAATTTTAAAAGGTTTTGGATATTTGTGCGGCTCCTGGATCAAAAACTGCCCAAATTATAGAGATGTTACATGCCGACAGTGGAGATGCATTGCCGACAGGCTACGTGGTGGCGAATGATATTGACAATAAACGATGCTACATGTTAGTCCATCAAGCAAAACGTTTAAATTCCCCTTGTATGGCTGTTATAAACCATGATGGTGCTATTTTACCTAATTTATTAGAAAATGACGAGCAAGGAGGCACGAGACAGGTTGTGGTGCATGTCTGTAAATCAACAATTTTAATAATAATTTAAGGTTCAATATGATCGTATTCTGTGTGATGTGCCATGTTCTGGAGACGGAACTTTAAGGAAAAACCCGGATATTTGGATGAAGTGGACACCTGCCAACTGTCTCCACCAACACATGTACTTGAATACTACTATTTGTATTTTAATAATGAATGTTATTTGTAGAGTACAGTCTAGAGTATTACGCCGAGGAGCTGAACTATTAAAGGTAGGGGGGCAATTGGTATACTCCACTTGCTCTTTAAACCCTTTGGAAAACGAAGCTGTTATACATCGTACTCTAGTAGAAACAAATGGTGCTCTTGAATTAGTTGATGTTTCACATGTTTTACCAGAATTAAAACACGATCCAGGTTAGTAATATCTTACTCTAGTTATAGCGTGTTCCATAAATGCGCTGTTTTTGGTCAATTTTGATTGTTTGTCACTTTTGCGGGTTTTGCCAATTCATTTTTTGAAAAATTGTTGAAGGTATATCTGAGCTGCATTAGAATACATATTACAAATGAGGTTTGAGGCAGAATAATCCTGTAAAGGAGATGGTGAAAAACATTAATTCACAAAAACACACTGCATGGATGGGAAATATTTAAACTTTATTTGTAAATGAAGCAAACACAATTTATACTGAATGACCTTGAGGCAGTAGGAGTTCTAGATGCGTTTTGGTTACTGCTTTAATTTCAATCAAAATGAAAATGATTCTTCCTCCAGTTGAACTCTGCACGGACCGGCTACAGAATCCTAGTCTGACGCCGCCGTTTCTGTAGAATGAAATTGGTCCTCCAGCTGCACTCTGCACGGACTGGTTACAAAATCCTGGTCTTGTGTTACGCCGTGGAGAGTTTCAACTTTCTTGTTCTCGGAAATGCACATGTAATTGTTCTTCATAATGTTACAGTATGTCGCTATTTTCGATATGCAGCCGAAAAATAGCCAAATAACAGCTTCATTGATGTTTTATCAATTTACAAAAATATTGCATACAAAAAACCATTAGATTCTTGCCGAACAATAAATGCAATGAATAAAATGTTTGTTGTTTTCCCCAACCAGTTTTACAGGGTTCGCAAATGGTCTCTTTTTTCAATGCTGGTCTCTAAAAGTCTCTATTTTTCATATTTGGTCTCTAAAGTCTCTAAATTTTGTTAAAAAAAGTATAATTCATAATTGATAATAATAATTAATAATAATTTTACTGTACATTTTTAGCGCATTTTTTAAGAATTAAAAAAATGTGCTATTGTTTGCGTTTTGTCCGTCCGGGCCCACTTCTGCCGTTTCGAACTACTTCTAGGGGAGTGGTCCTAGAGTCCTGGAATTTTTTGCAGTAGGTAGTCTATACCTTGAAGGTGGCACAGACGGCCTACAAACTTCGCAGTCCAAAAGCCCCCCCCCCCTATTAATTACGAATTATTTCCTGAGATGCTGTTTTTGAAAGTATTTGCAGAATTCTAGGAAAATGTTTGTTTTGTTTTGACAACTTTGCGCGCAGAGATAACTGTTGAGAAGTTGGTTCAAGTTTTACTGTTTGGTTTGTATTTTATTTTCGCTTATTTGCTCTTATTTAGAGGTGATGGCCGGTTTTGTTTAATTCTTGATTGATCTAACAACATACAGAAATAGTTTTTTTATAATAAAATAAAAACAAAATGGGAAAGTGTAAATTTCAAACTGAGTGGTTGAAGAAGCTAGATATTACTGGCAAAGTTGTGGAATCTTGGGGCGAAAATTTAACGACGAGAAGGTGTTTTGCATGATTTGCAGTAAAGCTTTCTCAATTGCTGCGGCAATAAGTATTTTAAGAATGTATTCATTTTATGTTGTTTTGTTGTTTAAAATGTTATTAAAATTGCAATGTTTATGCAGTTACGTTTGAACGGTTACTTTTTTTTAGATATATTGCCGTTTATGTAACCCATCTATTACAAAATAAATATTTTTTGCTTAATTTCGTATGAAAATCGGTTCTCGAAGATCTCTAAATGGTCTCTATTTTTAAATATGTAAATAGCGAGGTAAATAGAGACCAAGTCTCTATTTTTTTGCTAAAATCAGTTGCGAACCCTGGTTTTATTAATATTTCAACCCAATTTGAGACCATGGAATTCAAAAATCAGGTGGGTTCTTTATAAGGCAGGACTATTCATAATTAAAACACTAGATTTTAGAACTAATAATAATAATATAATAATAATGACATTTATTGAGCACACATTATACAAAGAACAGATGTTATACATTACATTACATAATGGGTGACTCAATGGGGTGAAGTTCAGACTGGAATAAACCGTGTTATTCCGTGTGCTCTACCATTCAACCAACTCCCTACATATGAAATTAACAACAAGAGACATAAAAAAAACCTAGCACTTTTAGCAAGTAAAGAAAAAACTATACGATAATAAAAACCATCATCCGAGTAACTCGCGCACGTTTAACTCCCTTGCCTGCCTTGAACTGTAGCTTGTATCAAGTATTCAACTTTGTCGCACTACTCTCGTATGTTTCCGTACTATTGTTTAAATTGGATTTGAGGTAGTTTAAATTTGCGCTTACCTGGTGTAAGGTCGATATTTACATTATCCACACAACCATCTCTAAAGATCGCACCTACAGCTCTGTTAACCGTTTCAAAGTAGAACTCTTGTTCATCCATTTCTGTCAATAACGCGTCCTCCATGTCTTCTTCAAGCATTATGGCATAGATCCCATTATCACAGGTATTCAAACTGTCCCCTCTGTTTGCTTTTCGTACGTACCAATTCTTATGCCACTATTTACACGCAAAGTCCTGTCACGGTCGCCACAAATGTTCTTACCCCTTGTCACTGACTTGACGCTTTTAAGTGGAGGTTGTTCATTCCTTCACAAACATGCCTTACATGTTACAACAACCGTTCAAAACTCTGGAAAGACTCCTATTTTGAGTGACTTTTACTGCTGATCCATTTTGCCACGTACACCGCGCGCTATAGCACGGCGGGCACTTAAGAGCGCCATCTCACGAGGCGTTTTTGAAACGCTGCAGAGTGGCGCGATTCAGAAGCGCACGTACCAAGTCAGGCCGCCGTTCTTTTAAAAATCGGCGTCTAGTTTGAGGACAGCGTCCATCTCGATGTACTGGGAATGACAGCTATTTTATTTCAGGTTCGCGGGTGTTAATTGCCGGTGCCCGATGGCACACGTAGCACGCCATTCGGTGGCGCTGTTGAGCGACTTAGCAGTTGTACTTGCGACGCTGCAAAGACGCGCCACACAATCGCAAGACAATTGCCAGGCAACTGTAATGTTATTAAGGCGGCTCTGCAGTGAATTAAGATTTCGATCGTGCGCCTAGATAGAAAAATTTGTAGGCGACTAACAATGCAAATTATTGATGTTTTCTCAAGGTTGTTTTATTAGAAAGGTTGTCTAGTAACTCTAAACCAATAAAATGCTTGCATTTTGAAGGCGGGAAAACGTCATCCAGAATACACATTTAAAATTGCTCATAGGTTACAATGCTAATAAAAGGAGTAAAAAATTTAGTTTTTGCAGTATATTTTTGGATTTATATACCGGGTGATTCATTAGAAGTGATGATCGCTTGAATTTCGCGCGTAAGGTTTTAGTATTTTTTGCATTGTTAGATTGACGGTTTGAATTTCGTTAGTAATTTTGTTCTGTCATGACTGTCATTTAAGAAACCAGTGTCGCGTGCCATTTGTGGTTTATTACTTTTTCCATTTTGAACAATTTTTGGAGTTGATGCACTAAAATATGTAAGAAACGTGACTGTCTGGTGTTAGTTTATAATTTGTGGTAAAACAGAAGCAGTATTTGAAGATTATAAATAAGTAAACGATTTACTGAAAGCATGATGATACACCACTGCAATTAAATAAATGATCATCAGTTCGTACCAACTTCAGAATTTTTTTGATTTGCGGGAAATTCAAATTGTCCTCACTTCTAATGAATCACCCGGTAGGTATATGTATATAAGGGTGGATCTTATATTGGAAATCTTGGAAGTTTATCGACTTCCACCTTTGAAAGCAATCAAAGTATTGAAAAAATGAGTGTGGTGCGTAAGCTGTTTTACATTGCACGAGAACTTGTGGAAATGTAATCAAATTAATTTTAGAGGTGGAATTGGATAAAATTCCGTAATCTACAAAATAGGAACCACCCCTATGTATCAATACCTAGGCTTTGGGAATTAAAACTCTAAACATTCTTTAGCGGATGACGCCAAATAAAATGCTGTTGCGTTTTATGAAATATGTATGTATATTTATAGTATGTACAAAATGGTAACCGAGATGCACACGGCGAGCTCTGTCGTTGGGGTGAGCCCAGATGCAGGTCTTCTGACTGATGGAGTGTGGCGCGAGGTCGAGCTGGCAAGGCGACCTGGTTCTGCAGGTGGAGAGCTTTTTGTTTCTTGAAGTGCAGTCGAAGCAGAAATTGCGTTGCACTTTGCAGAGTTCGTGGCTCTGCTTTTAAACGTTTGCGGCCAGGGACGCTACGCTTTCATCGGTTGGCCGTTTTGACCAATGAGGGCGCAGCACATTTTAGTTTGCTGCCGGATGTGAAACATTTTCTTACCCATTCTTTAAGAACGGTAGGGTCCTTGGGAAACGTAAAAACCGAGATTTTATTTACACCAGGATGAGGAATTTTAGTGTTACCGCCACTCATCTAAAAAAAACTTAATTATAACATACAAAAGTGCATATAATTGATGAACTAACATTTCAATCACGGCTATGAAAACCCACAAAATTCACAAACTAAATGTCTTTATATTGCAAAAAACAGGTATCAAAATTCAACAAATTTTAAACAAATAAACTATAACTCAAGAAAAATAAGCACCCGCGCGACTACAAACAACGTTGAACGTCAATGTCTGAATTCTCGATGACGTATACATTTCGTCCCTCCCGCTTCCGCCCACATAGTTACCAGGTAACCTTTGAAATAAAATAACCTTGATGTTTTCTAATGTAGATTCTAAAACACTGCAGGCTATAGGTGCTATTCATTCACAAACAAAGCAATTAGTATCTAAATAAATATCAATTCAAATACCCCTTCTCTTTTCTTTCTTTGGTAATTTGTTGAGTTGGGTTTTGTAACGGATTTTTCATACTACCTATGCATTCTAATTAATCTTAAAACTCTACTTTACTCTGCTATACTTTATTCTACTCTTCATTCTTGTTTACCTAAAATTCAAATTCAAATTTAGTAACTTTCACCTTTCTGTATTACTATTTCCTGTTACTGATAACTATTATCACTTTTCCTTTCACGTTGCTCTTATCAATTTTACTCGGCACTTCCTTGAAGACATTTTGTCGACATACATGTGTTTCCACCAATTCTTCATTTTACTGCGATATTACCAGTTTCTGTAGAAGGATTTCGAGGGATTTGGTGTAACGAAATATTTAAGTACGTACCGTATTTTTTGGTATTTAATTTTCTACGCTATTGCGGATCATCAAACACATTCACTTAAAGCTCGCCTAACATCGTAGAGGTTGTTTTCCATAGTGTAACAGTATTCAAATTATCCTTATTTTAGCTTTTATCTCTATCTGATTGTGCCTTCGAGCATTGTTGTCCCGTGAAGGACCTTATTTTTGTCGTCGTCTGTAAGATCAAGATCACACGCACCGTCGAGGCAATTACATACCGTACTTACATCTGTGTTGGAGGATTCCCCTTCATACCACCCGAGTGGCGGATAACCATCGTCACCTTTGCCGTTCGCCGCGCTCTTATTCCGGACTACTGCGCTGGCAAGTCCCCTACATCTTCGGCTAATCCAAAGGTCAGCTGTCATGTGTGTGCTGTCCAACATTATCGTTCAGTATTGAAATAAAGAACAGGGAATTCATCCACCGAGCATATTCTGATCTTAATCTTATCCTACTTACCTCTTTCTAAGCTATCCTTCATTCCGTTTCTTTCCTTAGTTCTCCTGAACCTGCTGTGTTGTTTTTTTGTGTTTCACGATGTTTTTTTATGACAATATTTAAACTTGTATAATTTGAGGTTATGTTTTAATTGGAGGTTATGATTCAGTCAAATTTTGGCCGCATTCAAGTAATTTATTTTTAACGTTTGAAATACCTACTTACCAGTCAGTGTGTATACATTTTAATTTCGGTTGTAAAGCATATCACAAGACATATATTTATAGTAGCATACCTAGGTAAGGTAAGTGTGGTTGAGGAGTTATCCCGGTAGCGCTATCAATAACCCTGGCCTTGGCAAACGTCATTTAACTCGCCTTAACGCCTCGAGCGAGTACACTTTTCTTGTGGTCGCTAATTTAATTTAATTTTTTTTTTCATTTGAATTGTACCTATTGATTTTTTTTTTCTTCATCTTTCTTGCGCAGACTAAAATCATAACAATTATCCGACTGATTAATCTAAATAAATCTTGATTTACCTCCTAGAATTTTGTGCTATTTTATGTGTGTGTGTCTACCTCCCTTGAGTTTAGTACCGTCTCCGGCTTCATCGACTACACCCTGTTCTCTGAAGCAGGAACAGAATCTGCCATATATCGTTGCGTTTTCCGCTTCTGGCGCCCTTAAATACCCACGAACCTCCCCTCTCTGCAGCCGGCAACGATTTTATTTTCCCTTCGCCAGAAGACTGATAGCTTATACCAAGGGTTTATTTGTGTGTTTGGCCCGTGGCAGTTTATTTTGAAATGACTACATTAATCATAGACAAATACCCTTACCACTACCTAGAAGTATTCAATTTAAATCTGAACATACCAACATACTTTTTACAAACAACGTTGAACGTCAATGTCTGAATTCTCGATGACGTATACATTTCGTCCCTCCCGCTTCCGCCCACATAGTTACCAGGTAACCTTTGAAATAAAATAACCTTGATGTTTTCTAATGTAGATTCTAAAACACTGCAGGCTATAGGTGCTATTCATTCACAAACAAAGCAATTAGTATCTAAATAAATATCAATTCAAATACCCCTTCTCTTTTCTTTCTTTGGTAATTTGTTGAGTTGGGTTTATTTTGAAATGACTACATTAATCATAGACAAATACCCTTACCACTACCTAGAAGTATTCAATTTAAATCTGAACATACCAACATACTTTTTTATTATCTATCGCAAGAAAATATTATCATGATTTATTCACTTCTGGTTCTACTGGATGTCGATAGCAACTTTCTTATTTTAAATAGAGCATCCTATATTTTATTACATTTTCGAAATCTACATGAAAATCTACGTCGTTTGATACCAATTTCCCTATACCCAGCATCAAAGGTTTTCAAGTTTAATTCAAAAATAGACAGTACTGACTTGATTCTACGTGACAATGATTTAAATTTTGATCGCCCTTCTACAGGGTGTTTTAAAACTAATGGTCAAATTTATTAACTTCAACAACAAATTTTACATCAATCTAGTATTACATCCCGTATACCTATCTGTTATGCTTTCCGTTTTATTTTAGCTTTTCTAAAATTGTGACCCTTATGCATAATTTTGCTCACTTACTTTCTCTTAACCAAAAATAATATTTGAGTTACTATGCAACGTCTTGTACAAAGTTGACCAGCTTATATAATCAAATTAAACTTATATAAATAATATATATAATTATATAATAATAATTATATAAACTTATATAATCTTGTGGCAAATGGATAACCTTCCATGCCATTTAAAAAAAAATGCATAATTTTCTTAGGATGCCTTGAAATAAATACGTTGGAAGACCTGTCAGACCTTTTTATAGTTATAGTTGATAATATAATGACAGATAATAAAAAGTTAAATAAAGATGGCATAATAAACACACAGGTAATAACAAACGACAAAATAAAAAAAACATCAATTGAGGTTTTGTTCTACGTGGCCACCGTTTTTTTCAATGCGTAATCCTCCGATTAATCCCGTTGGTGTCGCTTCTTTAATGTCTACTACATCCATTTCACTAAAAGGTCTTCCTAGCCTAACTTCCAGTTCTGCACGAAAAGCAACTGGTGTGAAGTAAACGTTGTCTTTATATGACCCCACACAAAAAAGCCCAATGGCGTTATATCTGAAGTTCTAGATCAACGCCACAGAGCTCTGGCTCCTGTCTTCAAAAATGTTCTTCAAAGACATACAAGCATCATGGATAGAATGAGCCGGCGCTCCGTCATGTTGAAATCAGGTTATTTGAAGGCCTCCTAAGAAAATTATGCATAACGGTCACAATTTTTAGAAAATCTATAATAAAAAGGAAAGCATAACAGATAGGTATAGGGAATGTAATACTAAATCGATGTAGAATTTTTTTTATTGAAAAGTGCAAAAAACAGCATGTTTCGTTTGAAAAAATCTACTTTTTAAGGTTTGAAGTTAATAAAGTTGACTATTAGCTTTGAAACACCCTGTAGAGCGATCAAAATTTAAATCATTGTCACGCAGCATCAAGTGAGTACTGTCGATTTTGGAATACTTTTTGAAATTCAAGTCAACGGAGTCATAAATACAGCTCAAAGAATAGCAATCAAACATCAAACATTTGGAAAAATCTTGAATAACTTGAAAATCTTTGATTCTGGGTATAGGGAAATTGGTATCAAACGGCGTAGATTTTCATGTAGATTTCGAAAATGCAATAAAAATACAGGGTGTTCTATTTAAAATAAGAAGTTGCTATCGACATGCGATAGAACCGGAGGTGAAACGGTCATGATAATATTTTCTTTCGATATGTCAAGAAAAACTATGATGGTATGCACATTTTCAGATTTATTTGATCAATGAAAGGTTGTGTACTTTTAGGTAACGGTTTGCGTGAAACAGTAATACTTGGTGTAATTACGGAGGTAGGTATCCACAAGAATCTTATCTTTACAAACTTCTAATCAATGAAACCAGCAAAGAAATAAATTAAATTACATTATTAGCTAATTACACGAAGGTGTTAATGACGCCGGACAAAGCCCGAAGAGGACTTCATGATGTCATCAAAACATTTTCCTTAATTTTTTTTCTTAATTTAAGGGATGAAAAAGATATATCTATGTACAATCATACAATTTTGGTAGCTGGTTGTAAATGGCCAAACCCCATGTCCGTATGTTTTATAGCGGCGCCGTTATCTTCAAGATAAACTTTAAACAGCTTATCACAATGTCATAGTGGTAGATAACCTCAGTCGTTAAATTACAATTGAACACATGTGGTAAGAAAATGCATGCCTTATGGTTAGTGGCGTTCTTTGCAATCTTCACCAATGGCAGCGAAGAGGGAACGTTTAAAGATACATTGCTAAAATTTTCAATAGATGAAGTGGGCGATTTTTCTTTACTGCAGCGTGTAACCGGTTCGGTGACACCAAGAATTGTGTCATCACAAGTTAAGATCGTCGAGTGTTACAACCAAACCGTGCCCATTATCAAACAAGGAGCAATAGCAGATATGAAGGAATTAATGACCCTGGTGTTCACCGGTAATAAAATTAACAAAATTAAATTTGCCGCCTTTCTCAACTTGCCTAAGCTCGAAGACATGGTGTTGGTGAATAACCAAATTAGAATGATCGAAATTGGGGTGTTTGGTGTTTTACCTTCCGTTTCGCGAATAAATTTACACAATAATCGCTTAACTTTCTTCGAACATGGAACGTTTACCAACATGCCTAATTTAATGAATCTCATCGTAAGTAATAACGGGCTTGATTCTATTGAACATCAATGGTTTGACATCGATTCTCGTTTGACAGTGCTTGAGCTGTCCAATAATTTGATTAGAAGAATACCGATTGATGCTTTTAAAAACACACAAAAATTAGAGATAGTCAACCTGAGCGACAACAAAATACTTACTGTAGACGAGAGAGCTTTCGAAGGACTATCGACATTATTCACACTCAATTTGAGTAACAACAGGATATACCAGTTAACTGGGCGACTTTTTAAGCCATTGGTTGCATTGGATGAATTGATGTTACACGGAAACAATCTGACCTACATTCACAGACAAATTTTGGAAGACGTCAGTACTACTTTGAAGGTATTGACAATCTACTCCAACCCCTGGCAATGTGCATGTTATGATAACATACATCAATGGGCGGCCAAGAGGGCCAAATTAGAAATCGATAGTGTTATCGGGTGTAAGATTGAATTTAATCCTGTCTGTGTGATTCCTTTTACTAATTCGGAGGAGTGTTTGGAAGATCCTGACGATGAGTTAGATTACATGTTCTACAGCCAATTTAATGTGACCAACCATTGTTAATTAAATATGCAAAATAAATAAATAGTGAAGCTACTGTTTTTTTTTTACACCTCGGCTGTGAATATTTACAGCTTCTTTAGTAGCAGCCTGACAAATATTCTACCTTTAGATGCGTACTTCTTTGTTCCATCTGATAGCAAAAATGCTTAACCAGTAAGTATTTGAGTTTCTATTAAATTATTTACCAATCAACATCGCCAAATCTTTTAATATGTATCTCTTTTTTTTTTTAAATTAAGCTTTAATTAATAGTCCCCTTTAGACACCTGAAAATTCTTTCAGCATGCTGATGAGTATCAAGTATTTAGTTGAGTTAACTACAGGGTGTCCCATTTGCAGCATTTTTATACAGTATGTCCATAATGCATAAAGTTTGAAAATATCTGTTCGCTAAAGAGATGTAGGGGAAAATCAAAAAAATTGCCAATTTCGAAATGAACCTATATTTCCTTTGTTAAAAGGGATGCAAAAAATGTTTATTACAAACGTTTCTCTATAATGCATGTTGAATAATCTTTCCAAAAAAGTATACGGGGTAAAAAAGTTATCAGGCCCAACCTCATTTCTTCTTTATATTAATTTAAAAAGATAGCATATTAAATTTTTGTTTCAAAAATCTAACTAAAAAATTAAATCAATATTGCTTTTAAAAGATTCAAAATGATTTTATATAAGATTTTTTAACAATTTTTAAATCTTTTTTTATCGCCACTGGCGAGTATTTTTGAAAAGAAAATTTAATATGCCCTCTTTTTAGATTACTTTTGTAGAAACTTACAGATATGGAAAAAAGTATTCTCTATAACAAAAGAAATATAACTTTTTATGAGGTCTCAGTTCTCATATAGCTATGAACTGTATGTTCCATGAAAGAATTTAATTTTGGTAACTAGACACAATGATAAGTAATGTTTTGATGTTTGTTGTAGGTTTAGAAACATGGTTGGTTAGTAGTAAAGATTTGGAATTTTATAAATCATTCGACGAGGTAAATAATAAATGGAAGACTGTTATTAGACCACAAATGTTTCCTCCTAAAGTGGAAGATCGGGATCGATACCATCTCAATCGTTGGTAATATAGCTAAATAACGCCTTTGTTATAGGTCTTAATGTTTGAGATGTTGTAGTTTACGAATTCTACCACACCATCAAAATACCGGGGCATTTTTTGTTGCCGTGTTACGAAAAGTGAAACCTATATCTGCAGGGGAAGGCGAAAAAGCTGAGGGGGTGGATACGTCATCAGCATCTGAAAGCAACATAAACAACAAGCGAGAGAACCAGAACGATTTTTCTAGAGGATCTAGGAAAAAACGTCGTTTTGACGGTTACAAGGAAGATCCCTTCGTATTTTTCACAGAGGGCGAAGCAGTTTGGGAAGATATCAAAACTTATTATCACATTTCGGACAGTTTCGATTCAAAGTGTCTTTTGACTAGATGCCACGGTGGCAAAAAGAAAAATATTTATTTCACATCACCGGCTGTTAAAGATTTAGTACTTAACAATCAACAGATGGTGAAATTTATAAACACTGGAATACGAACTTTCGTTCGATCTGATAATCGCAACATGAAATGTGCCTTTAGGTATACTATCGTTTTCAACCTAATACTTTTATAGATTAATTGTTTTTCTAGGCTTGCACAGGAGGGATTGGAAAGTATTTTTCCGTACATAGGCGGAGACCGCAAAATAAGCATACCGAGAGACGATTTGATTACACTATTGCTTAATGATAATCCCGAAAAACCTCCAAACATTGTAGATTTGTCTGAAGTAGTACAAAAGCAAGTGGATAATTTGAGTAAGTTGTCTGATGTGTGGTGGGAAAATGCAGTTGAAAATTAAAGAAATCAACTGCACAATACAATTATTTTGTCTGAGTAATTTGATAGTAAAATTACTACCAAATTACAGCCCAAATAATTGATTCTCTACGTAATTTTTTTACAAGGGTAGGTAAATGTACAGGGTGGTCCAAGTCGGACATTTTCTTATGGAAACGCCCTTTATTTTAAGAGATAGAAAAAAATGGACCTAGGTGCCTGGAACTCAAGAGAAAATTACTGACGCCAACAAAATTCAGCTGTCTAATCGTGTGGCCGGTAGGGGGCGTTTCTTCTAATTTAGTCGATTTCTTTGCCCTATAACTGTCTTATTATTAAAGATAATAATAAAATCTTTCTTAGAGCACTTTTTTTATGTAGAATCCATCGCGATACAATAAAAATACAGGGTGTTTGGTTTTTCTTATAGGACGTTAAACTACATTTTTTTCATATGGAGCATCCTATATATTTTGGAGTTTTTGAAGAGTGTAAAATTTCCTAAATTTCGATGATCACTTATTATTTATATTAAATATGATTTCTAATAGTGCATTTTATACATTAAATTATTTTTATTGCAGACATCTAGGTTTCCATGGTGAACAAAAGATAGCAGAAAACGACAATTTCTTTATTATCTGCATTAGTTATTTATATATTATATTATTTATTTGTTTTATTCACATGAGTTTTCATGTCCCTTGTTTTTTGTGTGGTATTCGAAATAAAAAATATTTGGAACGAATAAACATTTTCAAATAACCAAGAAATTGTCATTTTAAACAATCCTGCCATCTTTTGTTCGCCATGGAAACTTAGATGTCTGCAGTTATAATATTGTACGGTTGGTTTCTCCAGCATTACTTACTACTTAAGTCTGACTTAAGTTTAACGTTACTGAGCAACTGACTAATTTCGACCAACCACAAACTCGTCGCATCTTAAGCCTTACTTAACTTTTAAATAATGTTGGAAAAACCTGGCATAAATGTATAAAAAGCAATATTCCAAATAATATTTAATATAAATATAACAAGTGATACATAAAAATTTCAGAAATGTTACGGTCTTTTGAAAAACTCCAAAAAAAATGGTCTATATAAAAAAATGTAGTTGAGGGTCGTATAAGAAAAATCAAACACCCTGTATAAAAACTGCGCATCTCGATGGATTGTACATAAAAAAGTGCCCTAAGAAAGATTTTGCCAAAATCAATTATCTTTAATAGAAAGTTATGGCGCATTAAAGAAATCGACTGTTACTGTTACACAACGAATTTCGTGGAATTCTCTCCATTTTCGTTGTCCGGCCAAGAATTGTAGTGGAATTTTTTTCGCATTTTCAAAAACTAATTTCAGTTTCGTGATATTCAAAAACCCCCAGATACCAAATTTCGTCAAAATCAGAATTTTTTTCGCATTCTTTCAGTGGAATTTTAAAAAAATTTTGCAACATAAGAAAGGGCATACCTGGAATCCTATTCAAAGACGTGCCATCAGTCTTTCTAATTCTTATGGTTGCTTTTTTTTACCATTTTTTTTATTTGGAATAAATGCTTGTTTTGATCCCCTCTACCGCCCAATTTTTTTCACATACTTATATGTGACACCCTGTATATCGATTGAGCGTGGTTTGAACTTTGAAGAATATACAGTATGTTATTTGGTCAGATACAAAAATTTGGTCAAATATGATTTATGCCATCGCATTATGAAACTATGTTGTAAGATATATGAAACGAGCACTCATTTTGCGATACGACAACATAAAATATGCATATGGTTGATATACAAAAAATTAAGAAATTTGTGATTCAATATTTAGAAAACTTACTTACATACCGTCTGCTGTCAGAATGCGCGCTAGCTGTTGTGTTACATGGGTACATTGTATCGCGCAAAAGTGAGCAAGTTAACGTAGATCTTTTCTGTGTGGTATGGCACACGGCGCGGGCGTGCTAAATTTCATGTTTTCTAAATATTGAATTACGAATTTCTCAATTTTTTGTATATCAACTATATATGCATATTTTATGTTGTACAGCAGATTGATTACTCTTTTCAAATTTTAAATTTTTTAATTAAAAAAAACAGGTTTGCATTTCAATATAGGATTGGATAGATCGTAGTGTCACTGTCACATATAAGATTATATTTGACGAATTTTTCGTGTCTCACCAAATAAAAGAGATATTGAGGTGATTCTCATCTTAAACGCACTGTATAATTGTTTATATTTATTCTTAAAAATAAGTTTGGATATTATTTCAAAAAAAATTTTGTGGGGAGAAAGACTGTATTATTACATGTTACATTTTCAAAATTGTCCTGCAGGGCAAAAACTAATCCTAATGACAAATTTTACATTAGGTTCTTTTGGTTCGTCAAAAAGTATAGGTCAGGAATGTGAAAACAGCAAGTTTCTATCTGTAATAAATAGGGTTACCCCGCATTTACAACAAAATCCGGACATACTGTACAGGGTGTCCAATTTTTGAGACTTCATTAATCCGTAGTTGTTAGTGCTATGAAAAGAGTAATATAGGCGGCGTCATCTAACTTCTTTTTTTTAATGAAACACCTTGTAGATTTTAATCTAAAATATTCAAAAATAGTTTTGAAATCCTTTTTGGATTCTTTTGAATCGCTTGATTATTTTCTTAACATTCATTTCAAAAGAATGTTTGATTTTTTTAATTTTTTGTGTTACATTTTTTAATAGAGAATTGAATTAAAATTGAAATTAAAAATCTACAGGGTGTTCCATTGAAAAAACGAGGTTAGGTCCAATAACTTTTCTTCCTGACCCCGTATAATTATTCCGAAAACGCCAGATTATTCAACAATCATTATAAAGAAACTTTTGTATGAAATGTTTTTCTGCATTTTCAGATTAACCCAAAAACTTTTTTTGGTAGCAGTAACAATTACAGGGATACCCTATAAAAGTATTGAAAATGGGACATACTGTACCATGTGTCCTATTTTGGCTGACCCATGTTAGATAGAGAAAAGGTAAAAACTGCCTGTTTTAGATATTTTTACGTGGAATCCAGTGGCATAGTTAAAAAAAAATTTGGACCACCGTTTGTAAGGTTTAACCCAAACTTGTTATGTTTTAAATGCAACACCCTGTATATATTAAAGTTAGTGTTTTGCATTCTTGGTGGTATAAAAAAATGTTTAACTACGCCACTGGATTCTACGTAAAAATATCTAAAACAGTTTTACCTTTTCTCTATCTTGCATGGATAGTAAGATATGATAACGTTAAAAGTAGCTGAGATACACTATAGTCTCAACAAAAACAGGACACACTGTACAATGTTTCCACCTGTATAGCACCAAAGATATACCCAAAGGTGGCCAATATTGTTATGTAAAGTTTTTGATGCTAATGGATATTCCGATGCGATATTTTAAAAAAAATAAACCGTTTCGTAGATAATTCAAAAAATATTCAAATATTTTAGTAACAAAAAGACCTATCGAAAAAAGTTTCAATTAAAAGGTGCAAGATTCAATAAATTCAATGAAGAAAAAAATGGCGGTTTCTGAGATATTGACATAAACTTCCTAATTATAAATGGACGAGTGACGTAAAAATCCAATATTGCATTTTTACGTCACTCGATAGAGAAAAAATTACAAAACCAGTGATACTAAACACTTAGTATTTCATTTGGAAATCAACCTTACATTTTTGCCTCGAAGTTTACAATGTATTGCTTATGGAAATAATTCCATGGCTGATTATGATTGAAACCAAATTCGTTCGTTTATTGTTTCGCATAGTCACCATCGACACGGCCATGGAATTATTGCCATAAGAAATACATTGTAAACTTCGAGGCAAAAATGTAAGGTTGATTCCCAAATGAAATAGTAAGTGTTTAGTATCACTGGTTTTGTAATTTTTTTCTCTATCGAGTGACGTAAACATCCAATATGGCATCCATTTAAAATAAGGAAGTTGATGTCAATATCTTAGAAATCACCACTTAAAAAAAAATTTCTACATTCATTGAATTTATCCCATCGAATCTTACAACTTTTATTTGAAACTTTTTTCGATAGCTCTCTTTATTACTAAAATATTTGAACTTTTAAAAATGTTGATTTTCACCTTTTTCCAATTATCTACGAAACGACTTATTTTTGTTCAAAATATCGCATCGGAATATCCATTAGCATCAAAAACTACACAACTTTGCCAATTTAACCGAATCTGTAAGTATAAAAATAACAAATATAGCCATGCTATCCTACTCAATTTAAGACACCCTGTATATTGCAAATCTACCAAATGCAGAAATGGATTTATGGCACTAAATGTTTTTGTTAAAATCTGCAAAGGTTTAATGATAGTTCACTGTGTTACATTGCAGGTCCCGGAAGTTGTATTTTAATATACACCGAGGAGGATGGCGATAAACCATTAGTCCTGCACATAAGTGGATGGAGAGGGGTCCAGTCTCTACGTTGTTACACATCTTTACCTAGCACAGTTCATTTCCTCAGAATATTAAAGGGCGACATTTCCAAATATGGTAAAGTTACTTCTTGTATGGGAACTTATTCTAGACTTACCGTTTGTAGTTGTCAATAAATTCCAAAAGGCGAATTCGGATGAAGAAACTGAAAACGTTAACACTGAGGAATTATCAGGTGAAACATCTAAAGTCGAATGATCTGTGAGTTATTTTTATTCGTTAATTGTAACATTAATAGGCATACAAAACTACTATGTAGTTAAAAAAAGTTTAAGCTTACATTCGATTAAATCTACCATAGGTATTAGTCACACTTGTTTCTTTGGACGAATTTTGTACGAAGCCTTAGTACCTTGTGTTTTTTCAATGAAGTTGATTACAATTATGTTAACATTTTTAATAAATCGTAAATTATTTTCTTATGTGAATATTTTATTCCCCATAAAACATGTAAAATGCATCCTGGAAAGGTTTTTAGTGGATAGTGGCCAAGCATTTTTTACCACTTTTACTATTATTGTGTAACAAAGATTTTTGGCCCAGGAATTAATTACGTTAAAAATGTAAACAGTTATAAATACCTAAGTTAAGTTTTCATTTATTTCATTCGATTGCCGACGAAATAACCAACATTTTTCATTGCACCACTTTCTAATCTTTCAGATTATGCTAAGGGTAAAACAAATGTATAATTCGTATAATAACGATAAATTGCACTATGACCGTGGTTGTCAAAAACAACTACATAACAAAAAATTTAGTCAATACATAATTTAATTCTAAAATATATTCATGCACGAGTAGGCTAAAATTTCAGAATTGGTGTAACTTTCTAACTAACTAATCATGATGGTTTGGAGAAGAAGCTGTGAAACCCTACCTACCTTTAATAATTTAAAAATTTGAAATTTATTAAATTTGTATTGTTACTTGTTTATGATGTTTAACTCGCGTATTCTTCAGACACGGTTTATCGCCCATTAAATGTGTTTTCCAGGTAGATTCTTCATCTTCAATGTTGCCATGACAGAGTGGACATCTGTTATGTCCTTCAGCCAGTTCTAAAAAATAAAAGAAGATTATTTATACATGGTCTGTGGTTAAGTGCAAAACTATTTGTAACAAGTACCATTTTGAACATTTTAATTTAGAAAAACATTGTTGCCATGTTATAAAATGAGCCAGTGTAAGCTCAAATTTAATAGAAAATTAGACAAACTACATACATGGTGATGACTTGCGTGACACAGCATAGGATTTACATACAGCGTAGCCATTATGAGTAGAATATAGTATATATCTCGGTAAATAACGACTATATACAAAATTGTTCTATATAAAAGTTGTTTACCATTTTATGTCCCATAATAACGCAACATTCAGTTGTTTTTGTTTCAGAAAATTATCATTAACGTGTTACGTCATCAGAAAGAAAAAAATCCATAGCATAACGAATGAGTACATTGCTTTTTAAAAAATTCAATTGTTTTTCGTTTCTATAATAATAATAATACTCTTTATTCCGTCGACTTGTTACAGTATGGAATGCGTCTAATTCTCATTGGTTTCCAAATAAAAACAAATGAATGCTGCGTTATTATGGGAAATAAAATGTTTAACAACTTATATAGAAAAATGTTGTATACAGTCGTATTTACTGACACTACTATTTACTGGACATTGGGTCCAAGATAAGGAGGTCTATTATGGGGGTCTCTGAAACCATGCGCAATTAAAGAGTTATTATCATGCTTTAAAGAAAACCAGAAAATTCCGATTACTTCCGAAGATATGCCAGAAAAACCGAAATAGTTGATTTCTTTTTTATTTTTTTTCTGATGTTATTTGAACAGTTACAAAAAAAATAAAAATCGCTTTCTCAATGGCGCTTTTTGAGCTGTAGAAGACACCTTTGAGAGATTTTCAATACAACGTTTTGTTTCGAAGAAATCGTCATCAACTTTATTTTTTATATGACCCGTAAAAGAGGACATACTGTAGATACAACTATGTATGGCACACACAAGAAAAACAAAGGTTAGAAACTGTTGGTTTCAACCGGATGGTACACCCGCGCACAACGCCTTAATCGTGCGAGAATACCTATCGTGCATATTCTCCATTTTGGAAATTTCTCCAATATATTCTCGCACAATGAAGGCGTTGTGAGCGGGTGCACCATTCTGTTGAAAGCAACAGTTTCCAACCTTTGTTTTTCTTGTGTGTGCCGTACATCGTTGTATTTGTAATAAAAAATGGCCATATAAAAAAATAAAGTTGATGATGATTTCTCTAAAACGAAACGTTGTATTTATTGTAGAGCTCAAAAAGTGGCAATGCGAAAGTGTTTTCTTATTTTTTTGTATCTGTTCAAATAACATCAGGAAAAAAAAATTTTCTTAATCAGTGAATTACAATTTTTCTGGTAGATCTTCCGAACTAATTGAACTATGTAATTTCTAGGTTTCTTTAAAGCATGATAATATCTCTTTAATTGCGCATCTTTTCTCTAATTTGACCATTGTTGTATCTTCTATGGTTTCCAAGATCCCCATTTTATTTTGGACACAGTGTACATAATGGGCACTCTGTATTTATTTTAATATTTAGCTGTAGTGTTCAAACATTGCCCCCCCCCCTCCAAATTATTTTGGAAATACAGTATATTTCGGTTTTTGTAGAGAAAAAAATTACGAATCCATACAAATCATTCGTTCAATTTTCTTTATTTCGGAACTGGAAAAACGGTAAAAAAAAGTATTGAATTTGTAGAAAACCCTCTACAAATGTTGATTTTGACTATTTGTGTGCCGAGCACATTTTCAGAGGCTAGTATGATCTAAAATAATGTAAGAAGTAATAAATGTGTAAACAAAATACAAATATAGCAAAACGTGAGTTGACATTGCGCATGCGCAAAACCAAATTTTGAAACCGGTGTTAATTTTATATTATATTCCAAGTGCCTATGTATCACATTTTATTTAAATACCTTCATAAATACAAAAGTTTGCAATTTGGTTCATAAATGACATTGCCAATTCACGAATTCCGATCTACATTTTCACGTTTAGAGAAAAATGAACTAAAATAATCAGCCCAAGATATATCAAAACGTTAAACTTAACGTGCAGGTTGTCTGCTAAAAAACGTTATTTTGCGTTATTAGTATGGGCAAAATAATGATTTCTACGTTAGTGATATATCACAGGACTGATCACGTGGTTGCTGTATCAGTTTTTGAAAATCTGTAATCATATTATGTATATTTTATATTCCTGGTGAGATCGACTTTTTTATAAATGATAAGTACCTATACTCAGATCAATGATAGTGGTAAATGGTAATGTTATTTTTTTTGACAGTAAATTTAAAATATTCAAATTAATTAGTATGACCAGCCAGATCGTAATTTGTTTTAAGAAGTTATCTTGGTTACATAAAATTAGGCGTCTTTCAGAAGAGATTTTGTCATTTAAAATAGACATAGGGAAAAACAATACAGTGAACCTCTATGTCTACTTCTTAATAAATATCACTGTAGAATAATTCGAGGCAAATTTTCTCCATTGAACGTACCTATCTAGAAGATACCCTTAAAAAACTAAATGAAAACACCTGATTTTACCTTTCCCGTCGCCTCTCATTTCCGCCTACACCTAAGCAGCATATCTATTCGTATAAATTAAATTTTCCGTATTATCTTTTCCATTATGACATTATAACTATCCTTGTTCGTTTCAATTCAAATAATTCATACAAAAAGTTGCCGCATAAATTTAATGTGCAGTAAAAAAAAGCACGCGCGTTCGGATTCGAACACACAGAAGGATGAAACTAATTACAGTACCTAGGTTTTTGAGTATGTCCCTTTTCACTTTGTAAAATTCCTACTTTACAAAATAAAATAATGCGGACAAAATTCAGCATCCCTATACCCAATATCACATTAAAGTCAGTTTTAAGATGACCCAAATTTATACATATAATCTATCCAGGGTCTGGAAACAGTCGATTATCAGGGAAAATATACAAGATATCGAAAAAAGTTTTGAGGTTATTCTTGGCAGTAATCATTTTAGTCATACATGGATGTTCATATAGGCGTGCACACCAACAGTGCATTTTTTTAACACCCTGTAATATATTATTCGATATTCAATTCTCTCAATTTTTAGCAAAATTTGTAAAAATATTAATGTACCTAAAGTTTTTAAAATAACACTATTGCTAATTAATGACATCACGAATTTCTTTTGAAAACATAAAAGATTTGAAATATCAAATAATATAAGTACATGGTGTTCCAAAAAAAAGCACATTTTGACCAACCTTGTATAATTAAATATATTACTGCCTAGTAGACATTAAAGAACCCCCAAACCTTTTTCTATCTACACTAAATCATGCCAACTATTGTATTAATCATTGTACACACTGTTTAGTGTAGTTCTTATGTATAGGATCGAAATACCATTTTCTCTTACCAATGCATGAAGGAGAGTGCTTCTCAAAATCACTTAGCTTAACTGCCTCTGTACATTGCGAACATTGTGTGTATAACTCCTTTTGCTCGCATTCCATTATTAAATGTTCAGAGAGCGCTGAGACTTCAACCACTTGACTACACTCATTACAACGAACAAGCATCGGACAGTTTCGCCAATAATGAGAGTTCATTGATTTGTTGATAAGCAAAATTGTACTCTCCATTTCGTGGCAGAAGATGCAATGTCTACAATGACAATTAATTATCCATTCTCTAAACCGGGGCTATGTTTACCGTTCTCCTTCATCTGGTTGTGAGGTGTTACTGGGACTTGATAGTGCGCTTGCTGAGCTGGTACTTTGTTTCTCGTTACCATTTCCATTTATGTTAGATATATTTCCACCACTCACGCTTTTGGCTAAGACATATCTTTGGCATTGATCATTGTTTTCATTCGGGACATCAATCGAACTTATGGATTTATTAATGCTAGCTTTATAATCTGGCTCTGGACTTAACGAACACTGTTGAATAAGACGATTTCGTTCTAAAACTTCTTTTTTGCGCTGAAATTCGTTTGTTAACTAAAGCATTATGACTTAAACTACTTACCTGAATATCAATTTTATCAAATTCGTGAAATAGTTGTCTATACAACAGGTTCCTTCGTGTAATATCATCATCAGGTGGCAGTTGCTTTCTCACCAACCGTGGATTTACTTTGTACACTAAAACTAGAATTCGTTCTGATACTTTTCGTACAGGTTCTGCTGGATGATGTAAACCACTCAACCCAAATTCTGACAATGTTCTACATGTTAAACCGCTAGAAAAGAATTGTCGATTTCATTGTGACAAAACAGTTGTATTCTTACCTTTGTTTATCAGTTGATATTCCTTGATTAATAATTAACTGCTCCACCATTTCAGCTCTACTTAAAGCTAATCTTGGATGGGTGCTGGTATTGAGGTTTCGACTAAGGTGTGTTGGAATAATGTGTAAATCCCTATATTATAGAGAATAAAGCTTAGCAGAGAAGTGCATTGAGAACTATAGTATAAAATATGAGTAAGCAGTGCATCGTTCTTTCACGAACAAATTACATTGTACTACTTTTTCTCATGTAAACCCCGAGAAGTAGTCGCCCACTTAATAATAAAGACCAAAAATAAATATTGATATAATTTACTGTGCAGCTGTACAAAAAGCATACAGCATGTCCTGAGATGAAATTAACTATCTCTGTAATGAACCGTTTTTTTTTTTTCATTTTTCAAATAAATCATTCTTTCTAAAAAGTCCTGCTTGTTGCTTGGAGTTTTGGAACAAGCAGGACTTTTTATAAAGAGTGACTGTTTCTGGAAAAATGGAAAAAATGGTCGTCATACTGTTCTAATTGAAAAATATATAATAGAAAATATAATCAGATGGTGTGCAATCCTGTGATCGGTGACACTTTTGGGATTAATTTTGATAATACACAGCTAGAGAGAAAATTATTAAAAATATAACTTACCTGACATTTTTGCAGTCCGCCATTGTCAGAATAGTATGTACAGCCATATGATGTATCCTAGTACTTGTGTCTCCAGACTTTGTCAGCAGCTCTGGCAATAACTTGTCCACACTTCGGGCAGTTTCCGCTGGAGATACCCTGCAAGAGAGATTATAAGATGTCAGGTGAAGTAGATAGTTTTGGATGGTAAAGCAAAAAATTATTAGAATGCAAATCAATTATTAAGGAAGACGAACACTCTGTTTACTTTGGTGTTATAATCATATACACTGGGTCCAAGATAACGATGTCTATCACGGGGATCAGAGAAACCATAGAAGGTACGACGATTGTTAAATTATGAAAAAGGTAAAGAGTTATTATCGTACTGTAAAGAAAACCAGATAATTCCGATTACTTGCGAAGATATGACAGAGAAATCAAAATTTGCCGATTTGGTTTTTATTTTTTATTAATGTTATTAAAACAGATACAAATAAGCCCTGTAATTTGAGCCCTGCAAGATACCATTAAGAGATTTTCAAAACAACGTTTCGTTTCGGAGAAATCACCATCAATTTTATTTTTTCATATGGCACAAAAAAACAAAAGTTGGAAACTATTGGTATCAACAGGATGGTGCGCCCGCGCACAACGCCCTAATCATTCGAGAATACCTATCGGACCAATTTACTAACAGAAAATATGTATTCTCGCTCGATTAGGACGCTGTGCGCGGGTGCGGCATCCTGTTAAAACCAACAGTTTCCGACTTTTTTTGTGATGCCGTTCATTCTATTCGTAACACATAAATGATACTCACTTCTCTTATGGGCCATATAAATAAAGTTGATGATGACTTCTTCGAAACGAAACGTTGTATTGCAAATCTTTCAAAGGTGTCTTGTAGAACACAAAAAGTGGCAATGAGATAGTGTTTTTTATTTTTCTGTATCTACTCAAATAACATCACAAAAAAATAAAAACAAAATCGGGATCTGGTTTCCTTTACAGCGTGATTTTAACTGCGCAACTTTTCCCTAATTTTAACCATCTTTTATGGTTTCCGAGATCTCCATAAAAGACAAATGCAGAAAACCACCCGTGCACTATTAACAAAACACCATATACATCACCCTTACTCCTTTACTATACGACTTTATCTTCCTCGTTCACAAGGAGGTAAGAGGACTTACAGAACTATTGCACCAAACACAAATACCCAATTTACGACAATACTTTTGTAACAAATCACACTTCGGTCCTACACAAAACAGTAACATATGCAGACAAATCTTAAAACTTCATTTAAATATCTTAACAAATAAAAAATTGGATTGCGCAAACATCAAGGTTGGGTTGCGCATGCGCAAATTTTTTTAATTCGGCTGCACAGTTGCTTTAGCTTTAAGTAATACCAACACAGAAAACCGAAGATTCATATATTCTTTGTAACAAGAATGACTCCTTTTTTGGAGGTTTGGGCAGTTTTTGGCCCGTTAGTCTACATCGCCGAAAAACAATAGGGGCCTTTGTTATATCATTAAGATTGGGTCACTCTGTAATTGGGCGCAAGCCTGTTGAGGGCCCAGAACAAGAGAGGGATAATAAATAAACATGTGTAGGTACCAATTTTCAAAGCGATCGCATGTTTTTAAACAAAGTTATCGTGCACACGGACATATAGACAGACAGCCAGACAATATAAAATTATAAACGATCTAGAGAATCGTTAATAAACGGCAAAAGTGTAAAATTATGGTACACGAAAAAAATTGATCTTTACTACAATAACTTTCATTCCTTGGTGCAAGCCTCTAGACCATAACGAACGAAATACTTATCGAAAAAAGTAGATTAATTTTTATTATTTATTAAACACCTATAGGAGCTTAAAAAAATATTGGTCAGGTGATCGAGATCATAGTCGCGTGGTCGCCATATTTAAAAATGGCCGGCACGTTGCTAGATTTTTTGTTTAAGTATATCTTCCCACTCATTGCTTCGATTTGAATTATTTTAAGAAGGTTTTATTGATTTTTGAAGACAAATTTAAATTACTTATGTATAAGAGTTCTTGCATTGGTCCAAAACACTGCCCTCACGTTTACAAAAATCACAACACATTATTTCAAACTTTTTACAGGGACATACCATTTCTCTGAAGCACGTCTGGCAATTACATTAGTAAAATCTCAAAGGTTCTTTGGAATTAAAATACCGTCATTTCTATATGTAACCATAGTCCAACGGATTAAGTTTTTACACGGTTCTAGAGCATAGATCCATTTATCGCATTGCAAATAGCTTCATTTTATGTGAACATTGGGTGCGTTCACCAGAACCAAACATGTTTGCGCTTTGATTACGTTTGCAAACACAAACTGTTTAGGCGCAGGTGAACGATAGGGTGCGTTTGCCAGAACCAACTGTTTGCAAACCGTTTGCGCTTTTTAGATAAATACGTTTACTAAACGCGTTGCTAGTTGTTAAACTGTTTGCAAGCGGACGCCATTTTTTGAATCGCAATTTAAACTCGCTGAAAATCACAAACATGTTTGTAATTTTGTAAGGCATGCATATTTGTTTAAACCATCGGCATATAGGTTTATGCGCGAAATTGGAGTAAATTACTAGTACCTATACATCACGACCAAAAATTGGATAATTGCACATTGCACACAATGCGCTTTAAAGTTTTAAGAGATAAATCGAATAATTTAATTATGAATGAAAAAGGGAGCATTCCATGTATGCAGGCTTATTCAAATTCGAGGGCCACCATGGGGATCTCGGGAACTGTAAGAAATAGAGGTTGGCAAAGTTGAGTAGTTTTGATACTTAACAAAATGTCGTTTTGAAACTGAAAAAATTCCGACTACTTTCGGAGATATGCAGAAAAAAAATGACATTTTACAAAATCGTTTTTATTTGTTACCTAAGTTATTTAAAAAGATATTTCAAAATAAACGGCGCATAATTGTGACCACTTTTTTCCATATACAAGATGCTAGTTTTAAATTTTTAGTCTGACGTTTCGTCTCCGGTTAACCATCATCAGCTTTGTTTTTTCTTATGGAAGTCATTTTTACTTTTTGTGTCATTTGATAGAGCTTTTTCCTATCAAAAAATGGTGCTGTTAATCCGTAAAAACGCAAGAAACTGCGAACGTACACTGTCCACGACAAAGTTGCCAGACAAAAAAAGAAGATATTTTAACAGTATTACTTCAGCCTCCCTTTGACGAATGTCAAATTTGAAATACTCGACGAGTAATAACTTTGTGAATAACTGTGTGAAATCGTTCCACACCAAACTTCTCTTCGAATCTAATTAGGGTACATTATTCGTATACTAATAATTAACACAAGTATCTCTATAACCTATAAATGATACTGGCTGAGTGCTCTCGATTTCATTTGGACTTGTACTGACCCCTTCATATGCGGTTTATGAAGGCTCCAAAACGGCACGAACGATTTGCTCGTCTCCTAGTAGATTGCTGGCCATCAAACCCTGCCTTGCAACACTATAACCACAGATTATACGTCGTATATCTGTGCTATAACCAAAGAGTAACCATAGGCGCTTTCTTTCGGTGATCCAAACGCGTTTGGATTGTCAAATCACGTTCTTTTGAATTGTCATCTTATAATCATGATTGCTAAAATCGTGAACAAACTGAACATAAAAGTTTTATGATCACAAATTCCTAACCTATAAATGCAATGATATTTTTGCTCAAATGTTAGTTTAGTCAATATTTGTAACTGAAGAGGAGCATAATCGTGCAAGTACTTCCACTTGTATTTAAATTATTTTCATAATCCAAACAAAAAATATGTAATTCGAATGCAAATGTGTACTCCGTAAACTTAACCATACTTTGATTTAAATTCGCGCGTTCTTTCGTAAAACGTGATCCTAAGAATCCCGATTTTGAAATCATGATTGCGAAGTAGCCGAAAGAAAGCGCCTCATAATTGCTATAACCAAAGAATGGTTACTCATAATTGCTATAACCAAAGAATGGTTACTCTTTGCTATAACTATACGTTTTTCACCTCTACAAATCTTAACTCTTTCCTTAAAATGACTATACTTATGTGGTGAGTTTATTAAATTTATTAAATGTAACAATCTAAAAATAAAAACTTCTCATAAAGCAGGTACAATTTATGGATAAAAAATATTTACTCAAGGATCCAGTGAATATGCATTTAATACTCCAATCTTGATTTTCTATAGGACAATTCAATTCATCTCGTATAGCAGGATGTATTTAAACTGTAGAAAGGTTGCCATATTTTTATTGAAATGTACAAAAAGAATACAAAACGGTTTTCTCAAAATTCACTCAAATTAAATTTGACGTGTGGTTTCCAGGCAAATTGCGCGCTTATGACAAATGCGCATGCCCGATCAACATGTTTGTGATTTTCAGCGAGTTTGAATTATGATTAAAAAAATGGCGACCGCTTGCAAACAGTTTGACAATTAGCAATGCGTTCAGTAAATATACTTATATAAAAAGCGCAAACGGTTTGCAAACAGTTAGTTCTGGTGAACGCACCCAATGTGTTATAATTTAGTATTTTTGCTCTTATTTATATCCTTACGGCATTTCTTTCACATAGTTCTTGGTTTTGCCGACGGAGGTCGTGCAGTTTTCTTTAATTTCTTTCGGTGCACGCACTTCTTTTTACAAAGACGAGATTCGATCATTACTTGCAGTAGATTACACGCCATTACAGTTACTCGACAATTTTTGTCAGCCTTTTTGGGATGTTTATTGATGCTGTACAAGTTTAGTGAATTTTTCTCTTGTTATTTTGCTTTCGACACTTCGATGACACCTTCTAAGGCCGTTTTCGGTATGTTGACAAAAATTACGCATTTACCTATTAATTTTGAATAATCATTTTTAGGCTTCTTACTTCTGGCTTACTTTTATCCTCATTCCCTACCGGATGGTGCTTTCTACACCGATATTCTTTAGTAGAAACCACAGAATTAAGGATTTTCTCAATATTGCGCAAGGACGATTCATTTGGGGAGGTCCACCAGTCATCTTATCAATTGAAGAACGCCATAGATGAGTTTCTACCTTACAGATACAAATTAGATTACTGGGTAATTTAATGAAATTAATCATAACAATATTGTAATTACAACAAAATCAACAAGCTTTCGCCAAGTGCTTTATTAAAACACTTAATGTATCTTAAAAACTTGGATTTACCAAATAATTCCTTCAAAAAATCAGTAAAACTAGTTAATATTAAACCATTGTATGAGGATATACCTTAGACCATATAGGACATGGACTGCTATTAGCCCTATACTTTCAATACAAAATGGATGATCACGGATAGAGGGCACTGTAGTCGTGGGTATGTGAATCTCAGGGTAAACTAAAGTCGTGTAAACACCACTCAGATCGCGCAAAGAGTAGCTTTTATAGTAACTGCGTAGTACGGGAAGCTTTAAATACTCTTGATTATCTTCTATCCGTCCACAAATAAGAATAGATTTGCTTTTTTGGCATATCTAGGCGGTTAATTAAGTGACGTTTGTTAATTTATAGGTTGACAGCTACGTTGACAGTCTCAAATCGTGTCCAAGCGGACGACTTCGGATAGACTCGTTTTACCCTGAAACTCACATACCCAGGCGATCTCTTTGACCATATTTTAGTTACAATTAGCAGTCCATGTACTATATGGTCTAAGGGATATACACTTAAACGACAAATCTAGCCACGTGGGGGCAATTTTTAAATATGACGACCAAATGACCATGATTTAGTTTAGACTATGTGACCAAATTTTTTTAATACTCCCATAGATGCTTAACAAATCCCCCAACCAAACTTAGGGCCCGTATAACTGCACACGTGACATGGGCTAGCTCCTAGACTATGAGTGAGTTTTTGAAAAGTAAATACTCTTTCATAGATATATTACTAATAAACAGTGGCGGATTGACATATATAGGCACACTAGGCACCTGCCTAGGGGGGGCATTTTTTCCATTATATTTATTTTAGGTAACATTTTAAGTTTTAAAATAAGTCCCCTAACAAGTTATAAATTACAAAAATCTTTAATTAAAATTATGAAATAAATTGGAATTGGTAGATAGTTTAAAGTTTAAACAAACTGTAACTGTAAAACGATCATCGACAATGCAAGTTTTGACATGTGTGAAAACTTAATCTTAGGACGTATACTGTATTTCTTTTCATATTAGTTTTAAAAATTTCAAATTATAATTTGATTTTTATTAGTATCTTAAAATTTATTGCAATTTAAAGATTATTTTGGGGCGCATATCTTTCGGTGTGCCTAGGAGCGCAAAAAAGGAGGCAACATTTGTACACGTACATAAGGAAAAGTAAACTAGCTAATAAATGAAATCTATCTATAATTTAAAAGGAAAGCTGTAAGTTTTAATAGAAAACTGTAAATACTAAAAGAAAGCTATGTGACTAATGAAAACTATAAAAATTAAAAGGAAACTGTAATTTTGGAAAGAAAACTGTAAATAACAAATGGAAACTAAGCGTTAAAAAAAATGCCATTTATAAAGCAAACTGATGTCTCCAATAAGATCTGTGTAACAGATATGAAGCAATTTCCAACAGAGATTTGAAAATCGGAAACTAAAAGCACAAGTAAAATTGCGATCACATTTAATATACAAAGTAGAACTGAGTATAATGTAATAAATAAATACTCACCTTCCGGGTACAAACTGAACAAAGTACAATCGGATAACCTCATTTGCTAGACTGTACACCGAAAACACTTTGTCCCTTAATGCTCGATGTAGGAGAAATATTGCGGCTCTCCCCGTTTTATTCGCAGTATGCATCCTATTAGCATTGTAAGTTAATAACTCCTCTTTCAATCGATTCAACCCCTCCTCTTTATCCAAATAGTGTTTAGAGTAAAATTTCTCGACCAAATCATTTGCAAACACCAGTATGGGAAGTGCCGCTTGTTTTCGTTCTCTTTCAGTTAATTTGGATGTTGTCTTAGTCTCGCATTCCATCTGGCATTCACGTAGGAATTCGTTAGTCTGCGAACTGAATACTAATTGTTATCGGCAGACTGGAGGCATTTGTACTTACTGTCTTAAGGTGGGTAACGGTTTCTCTTCATATTGTTCGTAGCTTGTTTTAGTAATCGCTCCCGCTGATTTGTTACGCCGTCTTAAGGAGCCCCTCGTCTGTATATTGGTCGGGCTTCCAGTACAGGGCGAGCCTGTTTTCGGACTTGGATGTCTCGGATTGTGTATAGGTGAAACTGATCCTTGGCTTAAGCAGGTCACGCTAGGGGAAGGTATTCGTTTATCTGCTTTGCTTGTAGGTGACATCACATTCCTATGTGACGAATCTTCATCTACACATTCGTCGTTTTGTAAGCACACCTAGTGTCTATAAGTAGTAGTTGTAAATTGCACAATTCCTAGTACTTACACCGTTTGCTTCCAGCAATTGTTCTACAAATAAATTTGCATAGGCTTCCTGTCGAAACTCCTCCATTTGTTTCTTTTTGTGTCTGGCTCTTTCGTAATCCTCCATTTCAATCGCGTGTCTTTTTTCCAAATCATACTTCCCTAGGCGTTCTCCAACTATTCGAAGCCTTTCTATAGTTTGCTTAAGTTTTCTGGCATACTCGTACCGTTCACCTTAGATTATGAGACTTGAGTGCAACGAAATTTTGATCGTACCTACCTAATACTGCTAAATGTTTTTTCAGTTCCATTTCTCTAATTGTATTTGCTACACCCACATCCACATACATTTCAAAGGCCAAATCGTCATAAGGAGATACATATTCTGGATCACTTATTAAGGCATTTAATTTATCTGCGATGCTTTCATTTTCAATGGACCGTTTCCTTGCTTCAAGTTCATTACCCAACACATTTACAGCTATTACACTTACCTAAAAATGCGTATCAAAAAGACATAACTGATACGAGACTTACCTACCTGGTTATTCACATTATATGCATTCGTGTGGTTTTTACCTAACTTTAATTTTAAAAATGTAGCAACACAAGGTGGTACACTGACAGATTTCAATTCTCTACTCTTAAACATGGAACTTTGGTTGTCAGATAATGTAATATATCCTATATAATCCCAGTTTATATTTACAACATCTTCTATAGTATTTGTGTCTTGGTTGCTTGCAAATAATTCTATTTTGGAAGCTACATTTACCAATACAATAGATCAGTTTCATATACCTATTCAAATGGTAGGTACTTACGAATTAAATATTGATGCGCTAAGACTTGAACTTTTGTCAACAAACACTGTTTTTCTAATTGTAGCATAATTTCTTGAGGAAAATCGCAATTCTTTGCTGACTGCCATCCTTTTACTACCGGACTATGATTGTTTAACTCGCTTGACTTAAATTTAGGATCTTCACCTTAAAATGCAATCTTCCCATAAACTAAATACTGCTAATGATTAATTATTTACCTGTGGCATGTATTACGCTGAATTTAATTTTTTTGGGCATATTAGAAATTCATTTTGTCTAAATGCGTTAATTAATATTTCATTCTCTTTATTTTTTAAGTTAATTAAAGTTATTAATGTATCGCAAATACTATTGATGCCCTTACAGTAATATTTGTGCATCATTTGAAAAGCTTTTTCATTCTTACGTTTTCAAGAGTATTGATTTTCTTCTATTTCATCTTCTCTTTCATACTACCTACATATTTTCAGAATGAATAGTATGTAACTAAACTCAATCTCTGCTTATACCTATATATGTATACTGATACTTTATTGTTATTAACAAATAGAATATGTATCTACATTAAAATTAACAACTAAAGTTTTAGGTGTATAGGTACAATTTCCCAAACAATTTCCTATATTTGTGATTTTGTTTCAACAGTAGCTTTCTACTGGATTCTACCGATTCTACGTATAAATACGTAAAATAGTCAGTTTTTACCTTTTTAGCGCATTTTTGCAAATTTTTTTTGGTAAAAAGTAGCTTTTAATCTCATTTTGGCTGGCTGGCTGGCTGGCAGTAAATGCGCGCCCGTAGAAAAATGCTTGTAAAATGACAAGGAGTGTACATGTAACTATCGGGACTGTGTAATTTTGTTCTGCCAAAATTTGACACCGCCCGTTGCAATGCAGCCAAACTTAAGGGAAATATTCGATTAATTTTGATGCTCGAGGGGGGCTCGGGATTTTTGTTCTGCCAAATTTGTCACCGCACCGTTGCTATGCAACCAAACTTTCGGGAAATATTCGATAATTTTGAAGCTCGAGGGGTATTTGGCTAGATTATTTTTCACATTTAACAGTCGACCAATGAAAACGCCGTATTCAAAGCTACTGGAGAGAATTATTTCGGATATTTTTCGGATATACCCCTGCTTGTTGCTAGACAGCGAAAATATTTTTGAAACAAATAGCAACCCATGTCTATAAAGACATTTGTTTAACAACGCTTAGTAATCGTAATTTTGACGTTTGTAAGTTAATACAAGTTTAGTGCAACATTTTCTCTAAAATGAGTCGTTTCGGTGTAGAATCGCTACAAAATATACAAGAAAAAACTAAGGAAAATGTGCCGTTAAACACCATTAAAACCAAAAACATGGTTTGGAAACAGTTTTCTTCCTTTTGCGCCGACAGGAATATTGAATTAATGGAAACCACTTCAAATGAACAACTCGCTAATATTTTAACAGATTGGGCTTTCAACATGCGAAAATCGAACGGAGAAAATTATAAAGAAAATGTGGTGAAAACTATGTGGAACCAGACTGCAAAAATGATACAAGACAAGTACTTCAACGAATTCAACAGAGAGATTGACCCATTCAAAAACCCAACTTTTAAAGTAGCTAGGGATGCGAGAAATGCGAAAAGGCGCACACTTCAGGTCGATCCAACCAAACGTACCACCAGTTCAACGGCTTTGGACAAAAAAGACATAATAGCTATGATGAACGTCTGGAACGAAAATACACCAGAGGGATTGCAACGAAAACTATTTATTATCATTTCCGTGGAATTGGCTTGAAGGGGTAATGAAGGACTAACGGCACTCGTGCATCACTTTAAGGAGGAATTGGGAAACGATGGTATTTATACTGGTAGAATTGAATACAATCCTGTGTTCACAAAGACAACACAAGGTGGAGAACGGAAGTGCGCAAATAGTAAGTGGCTAATTGCAAATGAAGAGGCTCTCGATTACTGTCCGGTAAGGTTGTTAAAGTTATTGTCTTTTCGAGATAAAAATATAAAGACGGACCGTTTATTTTTAACTGTAAACCCCAATTGGAGAGATTAGCAAGGTGTTGGCTGGTACAAAGACGTTCCTGTAGGAAAAAATGTTATGGGAAAATGGATGAACGATTCTGCAAAACGCGCTGGGCTTAACACTACCGACAAGAAAATAACGAACCACTCGAGCAGGGCCACTGCTGTATCCACACTTGCAAAATCTGGAGTTGGGGAGCAGCAAATTATTAAAATTACCGGGCACTCCAATGTCAATTCAATAAAACCATACTTGCAGCTAGATAAGGAGCACCATGAACAAATATTAATGAAAATGCGGCAAGATCCTACATCTACAGTTGAAATGAATTCGGCTACCTCCACAAGCTATAATGCCCCTAAAACAAACAATAATGTCTACAACAACTCTACCTTCAATTGTACTAATTAATTGTATGCAATCTGCAGTTTTGTAATTGTGTAATGTAAATAACTTAATGATTATTGGTGATAAATTATTAAATTTCAAATAAAAAATCTTGAAACTAAGACAAGAATTGGTGAAGTGGTTTACTTTCCAAATTTGAAAAATAATCAAGAGTATAACAAAAACCGAGACAAAGATAAATTTATAGGTATCTGAGAATTCCAACAGTTTTTCTGGTTACGGTAGGTTTGAGGCAAAGTATAAAATTACAACGGTCGAAAAATTTAAACCGGTTAGCTACCCCCCTACAAGGGTTCCATTTGCTATAAAAATGCTGTGAGAGATGAACTCGATAGACTTGTGGGTACAGAGGAAGGCTATCGTGAAGGTTGAAGAGATAGACCCGCAAGCTAGCATAAACCAAATGGTTATCGTGGAAAAGAGTAACGGTAAGTTTGGCATTTATGGATTCACTGTTTTACCGTATGGACTCTCTAATTCCCAAGACTTGTTCCAAGAACAGATCGAAAGTAAGTTTGGTGACTTGGAAAATGTGCAGCTGCTCCATGATGATATGATAATCATGGGAATAGACAAAGAGGAACATGACAGGGCAGTCGAACAAGTGATAAGAAGAGCAAAAGAAATGGGCGCTAAATTTAACAAAGAAAAATTCCAGTACTGCCAAAAGCAAGTCAAATTTATGGGACAAGCTTTTTCAGAGAAGGGCATGGAAATAGATCCAGAGAGGATCGAGTCTCTTCGCAAATTACAAAGCCCAAAAGACAAAACTGAACTGCAGAGAATTATAGGTAGTTTCAATTATGTTAGTAGGTAAGTACCTACATTCCAAATAGGTATGGCCGATCACATTAAACCTCTTTGTCAACTGTTAAAATCTAATGCTGACTTCAAGTGGCTTCCTTTACAACAACAATATTTCGAAAAGTTAAAAGTGATAATTACTAAATCCCCAGCACTACTACCATTTGATCCTATAAAAAGAAAACAATCTTACAATGTGATGCTTCTAAAAATGGGATAAGACATCAAACTCTGTCATTAATGCTTTTCAAGATGTATTCACCAAGTTTGGATACCCACAAGGCACAAATTTTAATAGCTGACAACTACCTACCTTTTATATCCCAGAAATGTCTAAATTATTATCGTGGAAAGGATACCACTGTAGCATGTACTCCCGAATGGCCTTGTAGAAAAAGCGGTCAACATTTCAAAACAGATTTTACGGAAAAGCGTAGAAACAAACACTGATTTTCGAGAGAGGCAATGGAATACAACAATACAGAGATAATCTCTCTTCAAGCCTCTCCAGTTCAAATTCTCCAAAGCAGATCACTAAGAACTCGGCTACCAACAATCGGCAAAAATTTGGAACTTCAGATAAAAAATAACGTGTACGATATCTTGTGTAAGCAACAAAAACAAATTAAAATTCACTATGACAAAACTGCAAGGAGAAATGCAACCGATTTTAAAACGGGGGATAAAGTAGTAATTAAAAATAGCAAAGACATAATTTGGCACAAAGCGATAGTTATAGAAAAAGCCAAAGAGCCTAGATCATATGGGGCATAAAAAAGAACACAATAACAAAATAGTAAGACGAAATTCAAACCAAATGAAACCATCGATTACAAAATCTTGTACAAATGATCATGTTTTAGATCCTGAATTCTATCCTGACCTAGTTTATAAGAAAGACACCAACAATGACATTTTTAACAAACCCAGTAGTTCAAGAGTTGAGCATAATCCTAGCAGTTGATCATGATAGTTATAAGCCTAAGAGTGTTTAAGTCAAAAAGTGACTTCAAAGAAACCATCTCGGAAACCATACAATCTCGAGACCAAACCACCCAATATTTCAAAATCAGGTCGTGTAATAAAAACTCACCATAAATTAAATCTTTGAGGAGAAGGTGTTTGGTATTACCACCATACCATGTTGCAATCATGTGTAATCGCCTAGCATAAGTTAATAGTAAGGGAAGTGACAGATGTAATAGATATCGTCTCAGAGTAAGATGTAAGATCTTTATTTCTTACTCTGAGGATATCGTCACTTGCAGATGTGTTCCACACTGACTCCCTATACTGCGCAAACGCAAGCGCGCTAAAATTTGAATTTGCTTTAACGTGCCACCGTTTGTTTTGTTTATAATACCTGTTCCTGCTGACCAAATGTCGCTGTATTTTCGGAAAGAATATGTTCTTCTTCTCGAATTAAAGCCTTCGGTCACTACTGTGAATTCCAGTTGTAGTGTACTTAACCCCCAGGTTCTACGCTAACTTCACACTACAAGAACACGGAAATAAAATAAACCCGGCAACGTTTTAAAAAAATGGCCACCCGAATGACTATTCCCTCTAAAACTAAACAAGTACCCGCTTAAATTTGAAAAGTGGCACGTGATAAAACATCTAAGGCAGGGCCTCCTTACGTTAGTTGTAGACAACGCTTTGACCTGAAGCACAGTAGGGAAGGAATTTTAAATAAAACACTGAAATTGTGAGAAGTTTGTTTAATAATGATCGTAATTATTATGATTGTGAAAACCCGGAAATTTAGTTGATGTACATTAATATAAACAAAACAAACAAAGCCAAAAGGTGTCGTACTCTCGCAAAAGTCACTGCCAAGGATAAAAAGAGTACGACGTAAGAAAAACCTTGCAGTTTGATTAAAACAGTCCAAAAGTTAATTAACAAAATATTTTGTAAAAGTTTAAGCAGTAGTTAACAAAGATAGTAAATGCATATACACAAGGATGGTTACACTCAAGGTTAAAAGCAAGTTTTTGGGGACAATGGGTCAGGTAGAAGCAGGTACCAAGATTCTGAGAAAGGGTTAAAAGTACAGGATGTGACTCATCTTTGGTGCAATAAAGTCCTTTTGTTGAAAGCAAGATGGAAAACTACATGGCCTTGTAGGCAAATTTGACTAAAAACAAAATATGTGGAAATTATTGAATCGCCACTCATTTATCACACATAGATTCTAAACTGAAGAGCTTTGATTAGCGTAATCTCGCTCCTGCAAGATGGGTAGTCCGCCCCTGGTTTCGGGGTTTCGAACCTACAGTTGGATGTCGAAGACAGTGCACGGAATTAGGTGCCCTAACACATAAATATAGACTACAGTTTCTTTTTCCACCTTCCCGAGACTGCTTCATTCACGGAGAAAATTGTTAGTAACAAACAACAAGTCAGTACATACATCAAACGAATCAGCAATTTCCACATAAGTATTAAAATAAAATGAAAACTTATATGAATGTAACTTCAAGGACAAGACCAAGTAATCAACATCAATAAACATAAATTAAGCAAACATTACACCAAAAATGTAAACAATTAAAAACAATAGCATAACGGTATCACACATATGATTGCATTGCGGTTAAACAAAGTAAATTTCAAAAACAGAGATTCAAACACACAACAAATATAAAATGCGGCATACAAAACACAAATACGATATAAAGAAATGCAAAAATTACTACCTGCATTAAATAACACAAAATAACAACAAACATTTATGGAGCGAAACGTTCACTACCTCCATTCAAGACCAGATGCCAAACGTAACTCTCGTTCGTGCTTTCTAGGTGGCGCAGGCAACTTTTTTTCCCACCTAGAAATTGCATGGTTGCCAACTCTCAAAAATGTATGTATCGTCGTAAGCTGTATATATAGGGTGGAACCTTTCAGTACTAATCATAAATCTTTGAATTTTATGTCACAATTTGTTATTATACATTTTGCATTATTGATACACCTGCTCCAAACGTTTGTTTTCAGATGTAAAAATGTTTGTTTGTTATACCAAAGAGTACATCTCCATTAGTTGTGAATCTCAAATAAAAGTAAAACTAGAGCCGAATCAAAAAATTTGTTTTGCGCATGCGCAGTCGTTTTTTTATTTGTTAAGATATTTAGATAAAATTTTGTATGTAGGCACCTCGAATAAAAGTAAAACTAGTACCGAATCAAAAGTTCGTTTTACAAGCCATGCTGATATGGTAGGAAAGAGTCAACCCCTTAAGGTGTATTGTAAAAATAATGTATGTGTGAAGATCTCGAGGATCGTTCGGTATTCAGTTGTATCGGATTTTTAAGTAAGTATTTATTGATTGCCTTGTATGACTCCAATAAACGTTTCTTCCCCGTTATCGAAATCGGTTATAATTATAGACCTGTTATTGGGAATGTCAAAACATATTGTGATAATATTGGAAAGCGGAATGTTGGAGGTATTCACAAAGAGCGATTAGTATGCCTAGACAAAGTATATATATAAGTGTTTAACAGGTTACGTTTTTCAATATAAATTTAATTGCGTTTTTACTCCTATTTGGAAGAAATTTTGTATGTAAATTCATATTATATTTGGCGAACTAATTTTAGAATGGAATGTGAGATAAGGCGTAGAATTTTAATACTGCGAAGAAGTGTAATATGTAACCGAACAAGTAATGCGCATTGTTATAGATTTTCCGAGTTTGTCAGTTTAAACAGATTGCGTCGAAAATCAATTAGCATATGCTGTTTTCCTGATTTCCCTTTATCACCATCGCTACGTGAGGTTTATTTCTGACTAAAAAGGTCAACGGTTTGAGATATTTTCAGCCAGGTGCACAGACGGTAGGAAACCAACACCTAAAAGTCGACACGAAGAGATTAATTCCATCCGACGGTACCGAAGTTCAATGAATACAAGGTATTGACTTCATCTTTTTTTAGTATTTCCGTTATATATTGGGGATTTAAATTAAACTATAATCGTGTATATTTTCGTGCGTATATTTAACCCCCTGTTAAAAAATTTAAATTGGAATGGAATTTATATTTGTTTGCTTGAAATTGATCATGTTAATTAAATTCAAGTAGGTATCTGGCCAGCAGAGATTTTTTTTAGCTAAATTAGGACTTGTCTTTTTAGATTGTAGAAGATGGTAGGAATTTGTTTGGTGTTTACTAACCAATGTATTCTATTTTGAGATAATCTTTTGTAATTTTCATGACAGATATAGCTTTATACAAAGGGAGTAAACAATTTGTTTTCACTATTATAGCGTCTGATGACATGATTATTAACCTTTAGCCCACCTTGCAAAGTAGGCGTTCTTGGCTGTTGTTTAAAGTGGTTAATAATGTGGTCATATTAAACTAGTAGTTAATAATGAGAACTGTTACGCTGTCAATTTTAGAAATTACACGCCGAAATTTTGCTCAATAAACGTTTAGAGAAGTTCTCTAAAATGGATAATTGCCACCATTCGTCATTTTCAGAAAAATTATTGCATACTTACTTAAAATTATTACATTTCGAAAAAATTCTAACGAAATTACTCATTGAAAATTTCTCAATGACAGAACAAAATACGGCTTGCTTGACTTTTACTTCCACCATTGAATTGGCCACATAGTACTACTACTACACATAGTAGTGGATAGTTTTTTTATTTTCAATGACGTAACACGTTAGCAACCGTGTAGAAGAAGCATTTTGTGATAGATTATGCTACTGCTTTACAGTTAATGGTGAACATTTTGAACATTCATTGCGATGAAAACCATTGTACTGCTAATTTCGATTTGTCTTCAAGGTTTAATAAGAACCGTACACGTTCATTTGTTTTATTTTGATGTAGGATATCTGGATTAATGTTATTTATCTAATTATGATAAATTAAAAAAAAAATTTCTTGAACAAAGGTACTTACATGTTCTTATCATCGAAAAGGGAAAAAAGTCGCCATCAAATGAGCCAAATGAAAAGGTGCACTGCCATTTAAAAAAATTCGTTACTCATTTGTTTTTGTTTTGTTTTCTGAAATAAAAACAACTGAATACTGCCTTATTATGGGAAATAAAATGTTAAACAACTTTCATATAGAAAAATTTTGTATACCTACAGTCGATATTTACAGAGATATATATTATATATTCCATACATAATGGGCACCGTGTATACTGTATAATAATACTTCATGGCTGACTTTAATTATAATAATTTCCCAAACGGCAAGTAATAGTAGCATATCAACCATTTTAATTGTTTAATAACTCAAAAATGGTTTAAGGTAGAGGTAGAGGTATCGTGTGGTATATCTTTGAATTCAGAAAAATATGGACATTACGAAAATAAAATAAAATACAGGGTGTTCTATATAAAACATATATCTATATTATTTTGTTATCGCTTAGCTATCCATGGTGAGTTACTGTATTTTTTGGTATATAGTAAGATGACTCGTTGTCATTCCTACAACTTTTATATTTAATCTATCTATCTCAGTATCAATGTACTTTCATTCATGGTCAACACCCACTACTACCAAAATAAATCATCTTTGCATTGCATTAATAAATTAATAAATGATCAGATATAGCTGTTTTAATTCTAATTTCTTAGACTTTTCTCACTGGCTTGAGTAAGTTGAAAATTGGGCGCTTAAATAGGCGTCCGCTATAATAGTCAAAATTCACAATCAGTCACAATGTTATTTTAAAAGTAACACCTGTATATCTTTGCGTCAATTTTTTACCTTCTTTTTTCCGATTACATTGATGTATCATAACCCATTTA